>NW_027491681.1:600000-844493 GCF_021521415.1 Bidens hawaiensis | reverse complement strand
TGGGGGAAATCCTTAGATCTGTGTTTTCAGATCTGGAAAATACTTCCAGATCTGGAAGAAACAGGAGAAAACAACGAGCTTTTGGGGAAAACCCCAAGATCTGGGTTTTCAGATCTGGGTTCGTCTACCGAGCAGCAGCCACACCTCATATTCATAGGTTTATAAACCCTATCAGATCTGTTGGTTTTACATAAAACCTACCTGATGTGGATATTCAAAACCTTTGGGTCGCGCGCCAGGCAATTACCCTGCGCCTCAGCGGGTCGCGCCCGCGCGCGCCCAGGCAATTACCCTGCGCCTCAGCGGGTCGCGCGCTCGCGCCCAGGCAATTACTCTGCGCCTCAGCGGGGTCGCGCGCCGCGCGCCCAGGCAATTACTCTGCGCCACAGCGGGTCGCGCACGCGCGCTCAGGCAATTACTCTGCGCCACAGCGGGTCGCGCGCTGCGCGCCCAGGCAATTACGCTGCGCCTCAGCGGGTCCGCGTGCGCATGCGCGCCCAGGCAATTACCCTGCGCCTCAGCGGGTCGCTGCAGCGCGCGCCCAGGGCAATTACCCTGCGCCTCAGCGGGTCGCGCGCGCGCCCAGGCAATTACCCTGCGCTCAGCGGGTCGCTGCGCCGCGCCCAGGCAATTACCCTGCGCCTCAGCGGGTCGCGGTAGCGCGCGCAGCCCAGACATGAAGGCAGAGCATGCTCAAGCAATAAGCATGCTCAAGCAGCAAGCATGCTCAAGCAGCAAGCATGCTCAAGCATCAAGCATGCTCCAGCAGCAAGCATGCTCAAGCATCAAGCATGCTCAAGCAATAAGCATGCTCAAGCAGCAAGCATGCTCAAGCATCAAGCATGCTCAAGCAATAAGCATGCTCAAGCAGCAAGCATGCTCAAGCATCAAGCATGCTCAAGCATCAAGTACGCTCACGCATATCACATGCTCACGCGTAACGCATGCTCACACATCACAGATGCTCACGCATTCAAAATCTTTAAATTACGCGTCCCACCGCGTATCAACTTCGGGTTCCGCATGCGCGCTCCCGGCGATCACTTCGCCACAGCAGTTTTGCATTCGCGCCACCGCATACAAGTTTTCGCATACATGTTTCGCACTTCCTTTTACTAATTTGAGCAATATGACAACATTATATTGACATCAAATTAAAAAGAAAGCGAAGTAAAACATACATGCGTGAGCTCCAAGCTCAAACGCGTTGACGAGTCTTAACTCTAAAACGTCAGGGCCTTAGCCAAAAATATGAGCTTTAGCTCAAACTTAAAGGTTGGGAATCCTCATAATATCCCGTATGGCTACGCGCCAAACTTAAGGGTTGGGGACCCTCATAATATCCCATACGGCTCCGCGCCATAGGCTGGGAATCCTCACAATTTCCCATACGGCTCCGCGCCATACTTAAAGGTTGGGAATCCTCAATTTCCCATACGGCTCCCGCCATACTTGAAGGTTGGGAATCCTCATAAACCCGTCGGCCACGCGCCAGCTTTTATTATCATTACTTTCATTGCCCGTAAGACGCCCCGCGCGCAGGTTTCCATTATTATTACAGCCCGTAAGACGCCCCGCGCGCAGGTTTACATTATTATTACAGCCCGTAAGACGCTTCGCGCGCAGGTTTACATTATTATTACAGCCCGTAAGACGCTTCGCGCGCAGGCTACTATTATTATTAACAGCCCGTAAGACGCCTCTCGCGCGCAGGCTTTATTATTTTCAGCTCGTCAAGACGCCTCTCGCGCGCAGGCTTTATAAAACGCCTCTCGTGCGCAGGCTTTATTATTTTCAGCTCGTAAGACGCCTCTCGCGCGCAGGCTTTATTATTTTCAGCTCGTAAGACGCCTCTCGCGCGCATGCTTTATTATTTTTAGCTCGTAAGACGCCTCTCGCGCGCAGGCTTTATTATTCTCATCTCGTAAGACGCCACTCGCGCGCAGGCTTCATTGCTCAGCTTGTAAGACGCCTCTCGCGCGCATGCTTTATTACCCAGCTTGTAAGACGCCTCTCGCGCGCATGCTTTATTTCTCAGCTCGTAAGACGCCTCTCGCGCGCAAGCTTTATTATCCTTATAACTCGACACCACCATTATCTTAAGGATCACAACGCGTCACCATCATGGAGAAAATCTCCAGACTCAAGACAATAATGATAAGGCCGAATAAAAGGGAAAAAACCGCCCTAACACCTTATAAAGTCCAACGCTCCACCTAAGCGCTTGCGCGCCCAGGAGCAACGCTGGACTTGGGGGGCTTGTAGGGGTATGGTATTAAACCCGGTTACAATCCTAAATTTATTATATTTGGTTTGTTTTATTATATGGGCTAATACATTTGTTATTGGGCTGAGGAGGTTTGTGGAGGTAGCCCTAATTGGGCTAGGCCCATTAGGGTATCATGATGGTGGCCATGAGACTCTATATAGGAGGTCTTCACCTCCTTATCAGGAGGTCATGCTCAGTAGGTGCCACCACCAGTTTTTGTGTCTGTGAACAAGAGATCTTCAAGATCATCTTAGCGGTCACCTCCACACCCCCAAAACGCCACTGCAGATCGCGAGCAGCCGGAGGAGAGGATCAGCAGACCAGGATGCGGTTCATTCATCTCGAAATCCGTGGAAGCTCCGTCATGGGTCAGGTCAGATTCCATTTCGTGCTTCGACAAGTTTCAAACTGACATTAACACTATAATTATTTTAAGTAGACTGAATCAAACAAATAGATGAATAATCATATAATAAATCACTAATCAATTCACATATTAAATTAATAATTAATCAATTCACTGGTTAACATTTTAACAATCAATATGAAATTATGAAGTAACAATAATATCATATATGATATATTATATACACATTTAAAACTAATTACGGGTGCAAACAAGCCAAGCTGTTCGCGAATTAATCAAGATTGGATCGATAAAAAGCTCAAAACGAGCCAGGCTTTTTCGAGCCCGGGTCTTAAATAAGGCTCGCTTAGTTATCGAGCCCGGGTTCGAGCCTTGACGAGCCTTATGCATTTCTAAATCTTACCTCTTTTGAACTTCTATGTATTCATTTCACAAAGTTTGAGGCGTGCTTAGGCTTGTTTAAGGTATTTCTCAAATTAATTAACAAGTAGCAAACAAGCTGAGCCCGAGCTTTAAAAAATGACTCACGAGCCGAGCTCTTGTAAGTCAAAACACCCGGGCTCGACTCGTTTATACCCATAGAGGTATTCAATTGAAATTCAAACAAAAATGGGCCCATGTGATATATATGATAATATGAATAAGTTACTTACAATTGGATATTGATGATCAAAGGCTACAGCCACTCGTCTGGCGGTTTGGTTCGATTAAAGACGCCAAACTGGCACTCAGTTGCCGCTCAAATTCTGTAAAAGTTAAGAAGTTAATTATGGTAACTTTTTAAGTCTTTAAAAGGGGTATATTGGGCTAATTTGTTTAGAATGGTTATTGGGTTTTCAATTGTTATTGGGCTAATATGTTTTAAATGATTATTTGATTTATAATTATATATAAAACGGTAAGAAAAAAAAAACGTCGGTCATGTATTTATTAAAATCAAATGGTATGTAGTATAGTGGTACCAGCGTGCAATGAAAATGTGTCTCTTCTTATGAAGTTGAGGATCTCGAGCCTCGTAGGCCGTAGCGAATTTAAGATGTAGATTTAGAAGTAGAATTAGTGGGTGTGTGGGTTACATCATGCTATTCAGCGACATTACTCACATTATATAGTGGTTAAAGTTCATGCTTCTTGGTAAATTGACAGAAAAATCAAAAATTTGTATAAACCGTTCACATATATGCAACTATGCATTACATACAAAACTGATTTTAAATGAAGAATATAACAACGTTTTTTTTAACTTAGACTAGGTATTGTGTGTCAGCGCCCACTCCATAGCACCTTTTTAACTAAAAAACAAACCATTGTCATCTAGTGCCGCTCCAAACAACAGTGACGCCATAGGTGGGGCTGCCAGTCTGCCACCCTTGTTCCCCCTTCTTCGTTATTGTGTTAACTCCTAAGAGCGCTAATCACGTGGTGTTCATCCTTAATGCATCAATTAAATTTTTTTATTTTATTAATTTTTAATTACTCCGTAACGTATGACAAAACTAGGGCTGTAAACGAGTCGAGTCGAGCTAGAGTGTTCTCGAGCTCGAGCTCGAACTTAATCGAGCTGGCTCGAGCTCGACTCGTTTTCTTTATCGAGCTGAAAAATCGAGCTCGAGCTCGGCTCGTTTAAATTTCGAGCTCGAGCTCGAGCTCGTCGAGCTGGGCTCCATTAATTTTTTTAAAAGTTATTATTTTTTATTTATTATTTTTTTTATTTTATATTTTAAATTTTGATATATAAAACACAAAAAAAATAATAATTTTAACATACATATTATATAAAATTTATAAATTAGAGAATTTATAAATATATATGTTTTATTTTCGTTTCTTTTATAAGGTTTTAGATATCGAGGCATAATATATGTATAATTTTTATTTATTTGTTTATATTATTACATATAGATATTAAAATTTAGGCTTTAATCTAGACGAGCCAACGAGCCGAGCCAGAGCCGAGCTGACCCTGGCTCGAGCTCGGCCCGTTTATAAACTGAGTCGAGTCGAGTCGAGCTCATTTAGAATCGAGCTTTTCGAGCCGAGCTTTTTTCAAGCTATTTTCGAGCGAGTTACGAACCATGGCTTTTTAAACAGCCTTATGTATGAGTTAAAACGTTAGTCAGCAGATACTTTTCTAACAATATACCATTGATTAAATGATAGTGACGTGACGTGACGTGACGTGACGTTTTAATCACGTCTATGTAATCAGCTCAAAACCTAGTCGCTTAAAAAGAAAAAAAATAAATACTACCGTTGATGGGTTGACCTGATGACCCTCAGTGGATGATGACGGCCACTCAACGTCAAGTCTCACATGTCTTTTGCTCCTCCGTGTACGGCGGCTCCGGTGGTGGTGGGTTTCCCACCAAAACCAATAAAAGCATTCACCTTTCCGTTAAAGTTTCACTCTTTTCTTTTCAACACATTTTTAAACAAAGGTTTCTATCTTCCTCTTTAGATTCTTTGATTGTTTTCTTCAATTCATGGTTTTTAGCTAACATATTGTGAATCTTGATCAAACCCATCTCAAATCTTTAGCTGATTCATACTATTATCTATCTATTTTTTATAAACACATCAAAAATTTGAGATTAATTTACTCTTTTTGGTCTATAAATGGTATTTCTTGAGCAAACCCATTTATTTATAGTTTTTAGATGATTTCATACGTTTGTCTATCATTTTAATCAAATGGGTGGTTTTCGAAAACACCCATCAAGAATTTGAGATCAATTTACTCTTTTTGGTCTAAAATGGTACTTCTTGATCAAACCCATCTCTAATATTTAGCTGATTTCATACTTTTGTCTATCTTTTTAATCAAATGAATGTTTTTTTAATAGACCCATCAAGAATTTGGGACTAAATGACTCATTTTGGTTTTGAAAAATGGTACTTTTTGACAAACCAATCTCAAATCTTTAGATGATTTCATACTTTTGTCTATATTTATAATCAAAAGAATGTTTTTTCACTGAACCCATCAAGAATTTGAGACTAATCCACTCATTTTCGCTCTAAAAATGATAACTTTCCGTTTCTGTGCACTAAAACTCGGGTTATTGTTGATTTGGCTATGTGGGTTTGTCTTGATTTTAATCTCTTTCTATGCCACTACTCGAATATTACCACCTTCTTACATTCAAGAACAAATCAAGAATCTGAGTAATTCTGTGGGACCCACTGTCACCATATTTGCAGCTGCTAGACCTTTTGTTGATTCAGTTGGGAGTAAACAGTCTTTAGCTATTAGATCATGGCTTGCTTTATCACAAGACATTAGTGTTGTTCTTTTTGGTCAAGATCCTTCTGTTTTCGCTTTTGCAGCTTCTTTTGGCCCTGATTCTAGAGTTTCTGTTGAACCCGGCGTTGATTACACGTAAGCTATTTTTGATTTATCGGAACTTTTCTATGTTATAGCTTATAAACTTTTTAGGGAGTGTATGGATGTGCATTTGTATTATACTGATTTTAAACCCTGAAGTTGTAATAAATAGTCTTCTGAGTATTTGGATGAAATACGGTTATGATTATGAGGTAAATGTCACTAAATAGTAATCAAGTTTTATGATTGTTCAACTTAGGCTGCTCAAACTTCTTTTAAGATGTTTAACCACTTAACTTTTAGTTTTGTTATATGTGTTTCAACCGGTTACATATGTTGCCGCGGTGTGCTAATTGTGTAAAAAGGTTTCATACCTAGGTGGAAAGGGAACAATGATGAATCTTAGTTACTGTGTAGTGATATTTACCGTTGTTTTGACTTTATGTGAGATAGTGTAAAAATAATGAGATTTAAAGAAAAAATGTAAGAACTTTCCATCAGAAAACGTATTCAGTTATTTGAGATACATGTAAAATTACCTTCATATCTCTAGCTTTGATTTGTGTTTTTATTAAGTCGCGATAACACACGTCCAAATATAGAGCTAAAATTTTATAACAGGATGTAGATGTATGATTCCATGATACTGAGTACAAATATAGGAAATTTTACATTTTGTTTAAATATTTTCAGATTTTTAGGCACTCCATTCTTTCATTTAATGCTTGCAAGAGCACAAACATCAAATTCGGACATATCTGTTTTGGTGGATTCAGAAACCATTATTATGCCCGACTTCATTTCAACATTAAGTCGTGTTCATAAACTTGATCATGATTGGCTCCTCATTGCTTCATCAAGAAATGTTTCAGATTTCCCTTTTCAATTGGATGCAGACGGAAAACATTGGCTAGGGGTCAATGGTGAAAAGATTAAAATGAAAAAGGTAAAAAGATATATTATTATTTGAATTGATACAAGTTCAAAGTGAATTAGTAACTTATGTTTATATTACGGGGTAATATCAAAATAGCAACACTTTGTTTTTGTTCGTTTTTAATCGTTCTTTGATATGGCCCGTTTTAGTCATTGAAGTTATAAAAAGTGTTCCAGTTTTGCCATTTCTATTAAGAAAGACCATAATACCCCTAAAATGATGATGATTAGAATGGCCTGCACTGTTTTCCATCACAATTGAATAGCTGAGAGTATCACATAATCACTTTCGAAACACACATCTAAGCACACCCTAAATCTCTCATTTCTTTGGTCAGTTGCAGGACTTTGTTTCCCATGGGGAATGGGAGCTTTGTGATGAAAATAAGATAATTTTGGCATGGAATAACGGAGACATTCCGTTGCATAACGGAGTTTTACCCTTGTTTTTATATGGAAAAGGTTTCCACAATGTTTGGGTCATCAACGAGGCGTTGTCATCTAACTTTAGGTTTGTATTTGATGCAAGTTCAACCATTTCAAGTTTCTTTGTCGATAATCTTGATCTTGACCCTACAACAAAAGCAAGAAAATGGGAAAATGTTGGAAATTCCCATTTGGCAGCTCTTTATGGATCATTATACTTTCACGAAGCCCGTTACTCCAACACGATTAAACTTTTCAAATGTAACGGGTACTATTATCTTGGAAGCACTACAAAGAACATTATTTATCCATTAGGATCCAGTAAAGGAATAAGCCTTAATGAGTTGCGGGCGTTTAGATGGACTAAACATAAGAACCTTTTAAGTTGTTTTGATAGAATAAGATCATTTAATGGAAACGTTGGTTTCTCAAAAAGGAACCATTTGATGTCACTAGAGCCATTAGTCCTTCCATTTTCTCTAGAGCTTCTATTATCAATGCGTGCAGACAAGAATAAGAATATTGTACTAGCGGTTGCGGGATATAGTTATAAAGATATGTTAATGAGTTGGGCATGCAGGCTACACCGCCTTCAAGTTTCAAACTTTGTGGTTTGTGCTCTTGATGATAAAATATACAACTTTTGTGTCTTTCAGGTGAGTCTTTTGCTTGTTTACTATAATTATGGATATTTTAAAGGTGGCAATTTTGACTCATTTACATATGGACGGGTCGATTTGGGTTGCGTTCGATCTCAAACGGGCCAGATGGACCAAAGCCTATTTATGAGGAATACAACCTTTCAATCATTTAACTTAAAGATGTTTTATTATTTTTGCAACAATATTGTTTTTCAAATCATAATTAACACAAAATCGGACAAGAAAAGAACCGTTTCAAGCCAAATACAGTTCGACCCGTTACCCAAGCCGACTGACCTGTTCATCTTGTCACCCCTCGTCTGTATATAACTAACTTTATATATTATCTAACTTGTGTTCTTGTCCACTTTTGTAGGGTTTGCCTGTTTTTAGAGATAGATTAGCTCCAAGCAACATTAGTTATGATGACTGCCACTTTGGAACAAATTGCTTTCAAAGGGTAACAAAAGTGAAATCAAGGGTAGTTTTGGAAATTATTAAGCTGGGATACAATGTACTAATGAGTGATGTTGATGTTTATTGGTTTAAGAATCCTTTGCCACTGCTTACCACTTTTGGTCCTGCGATTTTCGTGGCTCAATCCGACGAGTACAAACTCACAGGTTTGTTTTTCAAGAAATTCGTGTTTACATGTTATCATCTTCTCATTTTCTATAAAAGTTGTAACTTTTCAAATTAAGTTTTAATTACTCAACTTTGTGTGTAGGTCCCATAAATTTACCTAGGCGATTAAACTCGGGCTTTTACTATGCTCACTCTGATACTACAACAATTGCTGCTTTAAAAAAAGTAGTAAAACATGCTTCTTTATCAAATCTTTCAGAACAACCAAGTTTTTACGATACATTATGCGGGTTAAACGGATTGTACCGTCTAGATGATGACACGTGTCGAGAACCCGAAACAAATCTCATTGTCCGTTTCTTGGACCGAAACCTCTTTCCAAATGGGGCCTACCGAGACATATGGGACTCGGGTAACGTGTCATCAACGTGCATGGATATAGGCTGTTTTGTGCTTCATAATAATTGGATTAGTGGGAGACAAAAGAAGCTGGAACGACAGGTGTTGTCTGGTCTTTGGGAGTATGATACGAGTACTAGGATGTGTTTGCTGAACTGGCAAAGATTAAAACCAGTAAGCTACTTTTGAAGAAGATCATTGTTTGACAAGTTGATGTTTACAAAGAACTTTGGTTTCATCAAATCAGCTGGCTTTGGAAAAAACAATAATAAGATAAAAGTCAAAAACCCGAGAAAAGATGAGATTTTTAGTGGTATATAATGTTCGAAAATGGTGTTACCGAGACCTGGTTGAGTGGTTTCTTGAAATTCTTGAAATGCATAAAGGGTGTTTAGCTTCACTCTGCGGAGTCCAGTCATCGGACAAAAAAGATTCAAGAAACCCGAAAGAGGTTAAAGATGATTCCTTTTCAACTGGGAATAGTTTAAACTCGAGGGAGTTTTACGTTAGAGTTCTTCATGCAGGCGGGAAAGAAGATCTTTATCAAATGGCCGTTAAAGTTTCTCATATAATCAAGAATTACCCGGAGATGTGTATTGCGAGGCCCGAGGTTTTCAAGAATCCTAATGAAAGTGTTTTATCAGCAAAGGATATGCTCTTGCCTGGACAAAAGTACTATTTAGTCCCTGTGACAACTTTAAAGAAGTCGAAAAAGAAATATGCTGCAAAAGAGAATAAGTTAACGGGAGAAACCGGTGCTGATGAGTCAGACGGATCTCTTTGTTCAAAAGATTACCATGTTTCTAAAGAGAGGCGGTCGAGACGTGTAGTTAAGAAACATATACAATCAAACAGAAAAGTTGCGCAGCCGGTCTTGAAGTCAAAGTCAAAGTCATGTCGGGGATCTGACTGGGAGCCCAGTTTAACATCGATTCAAGAACTATCTCCATGAACAGTCGATTTAAATTCGTGTGGAACAGGTATGTAGTTTTATGAATTTAAGGTGCAGAATGTTATTGCAATGTACCCATGACCCGTTTTCTTGTTTTGTGAACTTTTTATTTACTGGAATCTGTTAGTATGCTTGTTTTAATGGTCAAAAGATGGGAAACTAATAAAGTTTGCTTCTTTATGATTGGAAGTTGTGTTTATTTTGAGTAATGGAAACAAACTATTTGCAAATTTGAAAGAAAAAATTGTGAGCGACCCATTTGATCCGTTATGGATAAACCATAAGTTTATTTGGTATATATTAAACATACTTTTTTTTGTGTTAAACGGGTTGGTTCGTGTCAACCCGCGAATGCACGTGGCGTGTTCGGGGACATGTAAAACTTTTGGGTTCTTGTCGAGTTCAACTGTCAAACTGCGAACACGACTCGTTTAGAACTATTAATAACTTGATAGGTATTAGCAGAAACATAAGAGTGATGACCAAAGAATAAAGATAACAAAAGATCGAAATGACGATTTCCGGTTAAGATAATCGTACATTATGTGTCAAACAAACAAAAAGATAAATGATTAGGGGTTTATTAGAGCCTGCAAATGGATAAAGTTTGAATCTTTACACTCAAAAAATTTGTGGCAAGAACTTGGTAAGAATCCATGTGTAAACCACTGCAAACACTGCACCAACCGGAATAGTAACCACCCATGAAGTAACAATTTCCCGCACTGTTTCGGCTCTCACACTATTAAGTCCTCTAGCAAACCCAACCCCCATAACTGCACCCACAAGAGTATGTGTAGCTGATATAGGAAGTCCAAGTTTTGATGCAAAGAGTACAACCGAAGCAGCCGCAAACTCGGCTGCAAATCCTCTTGTAGGAGTCAGTTCTGTAATCTTTTTCCCGATCGTAGCAATCACTCTGTACCCCCACATCATAAGCCCTGCAACAATCCCAAACCCACCCCATGCAAGAACATCAAGTGGAATGACTATTTCGCCCCCGGTGGCCCCACCTTGTAGTATAGAAAGAGCTGCAGTTAACGGGCCGATCGCATTCGACACGTCATTACCTCCGTGTGCGAATGACATGAAACAGGCGGATAGAATCTGCATGTAACCGAACACACCGTAGACTATTTTGAGCTGTGTGCCGATGGGGCCCGCGATGTCTGATAGGAAACCGATGGGTTTAGGTGTCGACTCTTCGTGTGTCTCGTGATGGGTTGACTTTGCCTTGTCTAGGAGGTGACCGAGCTGTTTTCGGATGACGTTGTTGACAAGGAATGCACCTAGTGTGCCACATCCTAGGGCTTGAGCTAGTGCTATTGGTGGTTTCTTGCTTAAAGGAAAAGCCGCAAAAGTTATGAGTGTGACGCCCACGAAAACAGCAATCGGTGCGGCGGCTGCTGCGGCTTCTCCGGGGTTTGGAGCACTGTAAACAAACTAAATATAATATAAATTGGTTAGAATTATATGATAATCTTTGTAAAACCTTGAAAGTTTGCATCTTGAACATGTCCAAACTCAAAGCAAGAAATTTTTTTGGTATGAGTCAGGTTGACCGAAACATTTTGAGTTAAAAAATACGAATATGTTTTTATAAATGTTTTGGATGTTAAGTATCTTTATAAAGGTGATTTTCTACCATATAATCTGATTTTTTTTTCCAATGGAAGGATATATGAGCTTTGGTCAACCATTTACCTCAAGTTGAGATAATCTCTTTTAAAACGTATGTACATCTAGACACCGTCATAATATACTATAAAAAGATGCATTCATTTCATGGTTTAGTAGGGTGTACGCACCCTGCGAATGCATTTGTACACAAGGAAGGAAACTGCTGCACCCAAAACCGGGGATATAACCCAAGACGACGTCACCCTAGCTAATGAGCTCCAGAAAACTGCACCAGGCCCGCCATACACTAGCCCGAACCCAACCATGGATCCTACGATACAGTGTGTAGTTGACACAGGCCAACCGTAGAATGATGCAACCTGACCATTTGACCAAGACCCAAAAAGTCAACATTTTTCATGTTTAGAAAGTCAAATGTAGCTCCCTAGTTTAGTTTAAGGATCTTTTTCTTTCTAAGAATAAAGGGTTTTTTAGATCTATCCTAAGTAGTGTAAAGATCGTCTTTTGTATTTGACTTTGACTAAGTAGTCAAAGGGACTCGTATTAGTTGTAAATAATCATTGACTAGTAAGTACGAAAACGTTGACGTTGAAGATCATGTTTAAAAATCTGGATGCAACTCAATAGTTTAGGTTTAAGGATCTTTTTCATTCTAGGATTAAAGGGCTTATTAGATCTGATCTTAAATAATGTGAAGAACTGAAGATCATATTTAATTTTTGTTTAACTTTGACTAATAAATAGTCAAAGGGTGTCATATCAGTTAAAATAATCATGGTGACCACAAAAGACAGTTGTATTGACTAGTAACTACCAAATGTTATAGATTTAGCCTAAACAATATGAAGATCATATTTAATTAGTGTTTGACTTTGACTAAATAGTCAAAGTGACTAGTATCAACTGAAGCAATCATGTTTGACCACAAAAGACAGTAGTTTTGACTATTAACTACCAAAAAGTTGTAATCTTTACCTGCAACCAAGTACCAGCAGCTGCTAAAGAAGACAACAAACCAACAAAAAGCAAAGAATCTTTCCCTTGAAAAACATTAGCAACAAGAATCCCTTTTTGCATTGTGCTAGTCACATGCCTACCCATCAACAACGCCCCCGAAAACTCCAACACCGCCGCCGTCACCACAGCCTGCCACAGCGTCAACGCCCCGGACCCCACCGACGTTCCCATGGCATTCGCCACGTCATTGGCGCCAATATTCCAAGCCATATAAAACCCAAACAAAATGGTCACATATGACAATACCTTAACTTTTAATCCCATTCCTTGAACTAAAGTTTTCATGAAAATCGGTAAACTCAAAGCTGCAACCGCTATGCAAAGGGATATTGCAGAAGCTGTGTTTGATGATATGTTGAAAGCTTGAGCCATGCCAGGCAAATCACCATTTTCTTGTTCTTGAACATTTTCTTGATTTTGACTTGATTCTGATAAAGATGCAAAAGGGTGTGTGAATTTATGAGTTTTCTGAGTTCACATGTGAAAAAGATGATTTGGGTATGTTCAAAATCAAATCTTTTTTGGTTTCTTGAGTGAAAGCAACATGATTTTTGTTTCTTGGTAGATAAAGATTGGAGTTAAGAAACAAAAGATTTGAATGTGTGATTGTGTTCCTAGTGGAAGAAAAACAGTATGAACTAGTCATGGTTTATGGATACTTTAGAACCAATATGCTATTTGTTAAAGAATAATAATGTATATGGTGGCCATGGATGGTGGTAGTGGTGGCGGTTTATGGCGGTGTAGGGCGGAGCGGTTTCCGGTGGAGGAAGAGTTTGTTGGTTCTTTTTTTGATGATTCTTTTAAACTTTTAAGTTCAAAATGTGGCGTTTGTTAATTTGTGGATTTCATGATGTGGCTCATTTTGAAATGAGTGGTGGTTGTGATAGTTGAAGGCTTAACCACCCAAATATGCACTAACTATTTTGCACTTCTTTTTTGACATTATTATCATAAATTTGTGTTTATGAGGAGTTATACTTTATACCCACATGGAATTCTACTTATGTAGTCTCTATCAAGGGGTTTGACTTTTCAAAGGAACAAAATTGTTGATGAGGAAAAACAAAATAATATATTCTAAAAGAATGTTTGATGTGATCAAAAGGAAGCTAAAGATAAGATAATGTGTTGTTCCTTTAGATTATAGAGTAGATGCTTTACAAGAAAATTAGCAAGATATTGTATTTTTCATATTTTCTTTCCGAGATTATTTTATAACCGTTGAACCCGTTATTAATAAACTCGTGGATCTCCATCAAAACTCTGCTTATCAATGTGATCTAGGTAAAATTTGCGTTGTGCCGATGATTTATAAAATTTTATACGTTATTAAATGAAAGTAATCATATTTTATATGTTATATCTCTTGTTGAATTCTAAACTTATAAAACTCGGGCAATCTTGACCAAAGATATATGTGTAATGGACCTTTTATAATTTATACTTAATAAACTTTGTTCTTGTTGGGCTACTGCAACTTATGGGCTTGAGATTTAAATTGGTGTTGGCCCGAAGGCCCATATCATTATAATAGAGAAACTTATTAATTTTTAATTAAGGTAATTAATGTATCTAAAAAGATAGATTGTGGGTAATTCATAAATTATATATAAATAATTGTATATCATAAAAATGGAGAAAGTAATCTTAACCTATGCACATAAAACCTTAAAGTGAACTTGTCGCGTAAACTTTTTCATTTACAAAACTACAGATAGTTTTGTTATGATGCATAACAAACTTTGTTGATGTAAGTTTGTGGCCCTGACACTTAATTTTAAGAGTTATACATATTATCGTATATATATATATATATATATATATATATATATATATATCGAAACATTTATAGATCAAATCTACCAAAAAAAAGGTTATAATAGTAATTCGACCCAGTTTTAAAACGACGCTTTCTAATTTGACCCGGTTTTGATGGTGAAGAGGTAGGTCCCCGCAAAGCCCAGTTGGACCCATAAGACTCACCTTGAAGAGGTACGTCTACGCAAAGACCAACAGACGAGACTTCCCCGACAAACACCAGAACAAGTTAAAGCTTGGGCGGAAGCACGTCAGAAAGAATTCCAAGCCGAGTTGGACGAACGTTTACGTTCACTCCAACAGGCCAATGACAAATTCGGAAGCACTCGACAACAGCTCAACATGAGCAACGATTGCGAGTATGTGGATGATGAAAATTGGGAAGAATCTGACAATGATGCAAACCCACGTCATAAGGCGAAAGGGAAGCGTAAAGAAGCAGACTTCCACTCGAGAAGAAATTTCGAAGAAACTTTCAAACCAAAGAACACGGGGGGAAACCCACGTGACTTCTCCAAAACTTTCAGACCAACTGTCGCGAATGCGGGAACGTCCAAATTTGCAAGGGACATTGCGGAAGCAATCGCTCCAAAGAGTGCCAAACAGATGTCCAACATAGGCACTTACGATGGCATATCTGACCCGGACGATCACATGAACAGATTTATAGCGGGGGCAACCGTCAGTAATTGGACGGAACCCACATGGTGTTACATGTTCCAAATGACGCTCGTCGGGGCAGCCAGAGCGAGGTTTGATCGTCTACCGGTCCACCACATCTACGATTGGGCAGACTTCCAGCACAAATTCAGCCAGCACTTCAGTCAACAAAGAAAATATACTGAAGAGCAATGGACGATCCTCAACTGCATCCGAGAAGAAGACGAATCTTTGCTAGACTTCATCACTCGCTTCAACTCAAAGAAGCTAAGTCTGGGCACTATTAGCGAAGATCTTGTTCACACCGCTTTCATCCAGGGCGCTGAGTACCAAGAGCTCATCCGCACGTTGACAGGTAAAGACGGCATGCCACCCATGTGGGATGCCATCATGACGGCAGCTAAACGCTTTGCCGAAACGGAGAAGCAACTGGGTAGAAATCTTCCCCAGAGCACAAACCTCTACACTCAGAGAACAAGAGAAAATAACGTCCGTACCGCCCGACAAAACAAAAAGAGGAAGCTTGGTATTTGGCAGTCAAGGGTAAACTTTGACACCTCATCCAGCTCTCGCCTCTCTTAGGCGGAAGGGACAACATGCAGTCGTCGAACCGGAATCCCAGATGGACGCCACTCACCAAAAGCGTCACCGAGATATTTGCCACCAAGAAGCTCCCATGGCCAAAGGCTCCAATAATCCGACAGCGTCAAAACGCTGATCAGAGCAAATCATGTGACTTCCACGGGACAAAAGGCCACACCACGGAGGAATGCACATCCTTGAAGGATGTCGTCGAAACATTCGTCAAAGATGGGAAACTCACACACCTCGTGGCGTCAATCAAGAACGGAGGGAGGAAAGACAATCGGTACAACGGCAATGGACGGAAGCCCGTCGACATCAGCATTCACATGGTTCACGGCAACATCAGAGAAAGAAAACGACGAACAACAGAGCCAAGTGCGTGGAAGGAAGTAGAAGTGCGCTTCCCGCGTGTGCCAGGGGGGCCCAACAAAGAAGGCCCCATAGTCATCAAAAGCCAGCTGGGGCACTACATCACCTCCCGCACCCTTGCCGATAATGGCGCTTCATCAACGGTCATGTATAGGCAGTTCTTCGACAAGCTAGACGACGAAGACAAAGAACGCCTAGAAACAGTTTACGCCTCGTTGGAAGGGTTCGACGGCAGCACAAACACCCCCTTGGGAATCCTATCTTTCCCCGTCACTTTCACGGACGGGAAGTACTCCCGCACAGAAGACGTGGACTTCGTTGTAATGAGGAAGCCACACCACACATACGACATTCTCTTCGGGAGAGATGGGATGGCAAGATTTAATGCCGTGGTGTCTTCGGTCCATGGTATGATGGGATGGCCAACAGCTGAGGGCGTCGCTATGATCACGGGCATTCCCCAGGTATGCATCGCATCTGTCTCATCTAAACTCAAACCAAAAATGGCTAAACCAACCACCTCTGAGCCTGGGCCTTCAATGGCAAACACCCTGACCAGGCCGTTACCATTGGCCCAACGATCACTAATCCCACACGCACCTTACTCAAACGCTTGTTGCAAAAAAATGCCGACATCTTCGCGTGGACACCAGCTGACATGACTGGTGTACCTCGAAGTAAGGCTGAGCATAAGCTCAAGTGCGACCCGGCGTTTGCGCCGGTCATGCAAAAGCGTCTCGTAATGGGTACTGAGCAGGCTAACGCGTGTAGAACCCAAGTCAAGGAACTCCTTGACGCAGGCATCGTACGCGTTAGTAAATATCAAACATGGGTTGCAAATCCCGTCATGGTACCAAACTCCAACAAACAATGGCGCATGTGCATAGATTTTAAAGACCTAAACAAAGCATGCCCCAAGGATTGTTACCCGTTACCCGAAATTGACCTTAAGGTAGATTCATTAGCACCGTTTCGCCTTAAATGCTTCCTTGATGCGTATAAAGGGTACCATCAAATCCACATGGTTATTGACGATCAGGATAAAACCGCATTTCGGACGCCCGATGGCACATTTTGTTACCAAATGATGCCATTTGGACTAAAGAATGCCGGATCCACATACCAACGCCTGATGGACAAAGAGTTTCATGCCCAAATCGGGAGGAACTTGGAGGTTTACATGGATGACTTGGTCATCAAAAGCCTCGAACCAGAGGCGATGTTGAAAGACATCGAAGAAACTTTCAACACGCTCAAAAAGATAAACATGAAGCTCAACCCGAGCAAGTGTTCCTTTGGGATGGAAGAGGGGAAGTTCTTAGGAGTCATCGTTACCAAAGATGGCTTCAGAGCGAACCCCGAAAAGGTTGAAGCCATTATGAAAATGGAATCACCTACTACCATCAAACAGGCTCAGACACTGAATGGGCGACTAGTCGCACTTAACCGCTTTTTGGCAAACCAGGCGGATAGGTCGTTCCCTTTCGTGTCAACATTGAGAAATTGTTTAAAGAAAACGCACTTCCGCTGGACACCAGAAGCGGAAGCAGCCTTTCAAGAGATTCGGTCACGCTTGATCGAACTCCCAACACTCACAGTACCAGAAGTAGGGGAGGAATTAATTCTCTACCTCTCCGCCACAGACAGAGCAACTGGGGCAGTCTTACTAGTAGAACGAAAGGGCGTCCAGATGCCCATCTACTATGTAAGCCGCGTCTTAACAGACGTGGAAACCCGGTACTCCACCCTGGAAAAATTAGTCTTAGCGCTTGTACAGGCTTCACGCAGGCTAAGACGATATTTCCAAGGCCACCCAATCACCGTTCTCACCAACTTCAAACTTGCAAACGTTCTAGGCAAACCCGAGTTGTCAGGGCGCCTAGCCAAATGGGCAATTGAGTTGGGAGAATACGCGATAAAGTACAAGCCAAGACCAGCCATAAAAGGCCAGGTCTTGGCCGACTTTATTGCAGAAGTCCCCGCTTCGCGGGAAAAAGAGTGCCAGGAAGAGGCTCAACCCTCTCCAGCACAAGACATTAACGATGTCTGGCGACTCTATACTGATGGAGCAGCCAACAACGAAGGTTCAGGCGCAGGGTTGAAACTAACTAACCCAGCAGGCCAAGAATACACTTACGCTATTCGGCTGGATTTCCCAAGTACGAATAACGAGGCGGAGTACGAAGCATTTTTGGCCGGATTAAGAATTGCGCGTAAGATGGGGTGAAAAACTTGGAAGCCCACGTGGATTCCATGCTAGTAGCCAACCAGATAAACGGGACGTACACGGCCGTGAACGACACAATGGCCATGTACCTCGCACAAGCAAAAACTCTTATGCGCGATTTCAACGATTGCAAAGTTGTGCACATCAAGCGAAGCGAAAACAAATCTGCGGATGCGCTAAGCAAACTTGCATCGTTAGCCTTCACCCACTTGGGAAAGGACATCCGCGTTGAACTTCTTGGAGCACCATTAGTCCCGCACAAGGAAATTTGTGTCATCCAAACCGGCACGGAAACATGGATGACGCCAATCATAAATTACCTTGCGACGGGAGTACTACCAGAGTCAAAGACACAGGCAAGAAAGATACGCTGTAAATCACTGAACTATCAACTTGTTGATGACATACTTTACAGGCGTAATTTTCTTGGCCCACTCCTCAGATGCGTTGACGACCAAGATGCCGACTACCTCCTAAGGGAAGTACACGAAGGCATCTGTGGAGTACACGCAAGTCCACGTGCAGTTGTAGCTAAGCTAAACAACGCGGGATACTTTTGGCAGGGGATGCACACGGATGCGCTGGCCTACATCAGAAAATGTAGGTCATGCCAGCTCTGCGCACCCAACACGCATCGCCCGAAGAACGAACTTGTTCCAGTCACTTCTTCATGGCCATTCTAGAAGTGGGCCATCGATGTTACAGGCCCATTTCCCACAGCAGCAGGGAACGTTCAGTTCCTAGTGGTAGCCATCGACTACTTCACCAAGTGGATAGAAGCAAAACCCCTAGCCCAAACAACCGCAAAACATATCAAAAAATTTATTTGGGAATTTATTATTTGTCGTTTTGGACTTCCACAGAATTTGGTGAGCGATAACGGCACCAACTTTGCTGACCAGAAGCTACAAAAGTGGCTGAAAGAGCTTCAAATCACCCACACCTTTACCTCAGTGGCACACCCGCAGGGTAATGGTGAGGTGGAAAGAGCAAACAGGAGCATCGTCGACGGCATAAAGAAAAGACTCTTGGAGCATAAATCCGGCTGGGTGGACGAAGTTCCACATGTCCTTTGGGCAAATAGAACGCTGAAAAAAGCAAGCACGGGCGAAACCCCATTCAGTCTCACCTATGGCACTGAAGCCATGGTTCCAGTCGAGATCGGTCTACCCTCACCAAGAGTCATAACTCAACCAGAAGACAATGATGCGGAAAGACGGTTAGACCTTATGCTAACCGAAGAGCGCAGAGACTTAGCCGCAGCGCGTGAAGAGAACTACAAGCGACAAATGCAAAAGTACTACAACACGCGGGTGAAACTCTGCAACTTCAATGTCGGAGACTACATACTGCGTAACAACGAGGCTTCGAACCAGGAGCACCCAGGAAAGCTGGCCCCGGTCTGGGAAGGGCCATACATTATTAAAAAAGTTCTGGGAAAGGGCGCATACCGGCTCGAAAGGCTCGATGGCACCCCCATCCCAAGAACATGGAATGGAGCTCAATTACGCAGATGTTACATGTAGATCAATTCCAAACTTGTAACGAACATGCCTAGAGCCACTTCTAATGGAAATGATTCTCCTTATCACATTGATGCTGATAGCCTTACCTTTATACTTATGATCTGACCACACTGATATGCCGGTATTCACCGCATAAATAAGTGAGGGAGGAAGTAAGTCGTTGCGTGTGGAAAGCGGCACAACCCGCATAAACACAAATAAACAGTAAAAATTTCTAAGGAAAAGATGAGGAAAACCTTCATGCAGGTCAGATATAGATGAAGTTTGGTCATCCTACTAAGTGAAAGTGACGGTCCTACCCACAATCATGATAGAGGAAACAGAACATTAACCTATTATCTAACACGCGTCGAAAGGTTAACTTATTCAAAACACTTAGAAAATTGCATGAGCAAATCATATAATGTTTATAAGGCAAGGCATTAACAAAACATTTATATTCACGCTAAAAGCTGTTCAAATATTACAAAATGGCTAGGTATCTACCCGCCTACAAAAAGTGCAAATCTATCCTAACGGCTTGGAGGAATCTCAAGATTCAGGCTTCGGGACCACTCCCTCCAAACCCACTTGAACCCGCACCATCAGTTGGCTGCGGCTGTTCAAGGAAAGCTTTGAGAACAGCTAGCCCGTCATCAGCAGCAGCAACTTCATTCACCTTTTCCACGACCGGATGAGAGAAAGCAGCATACTGGTTCATAGCTTGGTCATAGGCAGCCTCAGTATCAACATCGTGTAGAGGAAATCTGGAAGGTGAGATGCCTTTCTCTGCAAATCCTAGGCCAAGTAAGAAACCAACTTTCTCTCCATCCTTATGAGAAGCGTTGAGGGCTGCGCTCATGGCATCATCATAGGATGTGTTCTCGAAAATCCGATGCACAACCTACACAAAAAAAAAACTTTTCTAAGTATAAAAAGCAAAAAGCAAAGAATAATTGAGCTATGCGTACCTGCGGCAACGCTTCTCGCAGAAGCCAATCGTTATTGTACAAGGACTCTTGAAGGGTAGCTTGAGCTTGATCGCGTGCGCGTTCGGCCTCATTCTTATTAAGGTTGGCAAGCAACACCTCCTTGGCAGTAGCTTCCTCAACGCCTTTAAGCTTGCGCTCAGTGCGATCAAGCACACCCCTCTGATCCAAGAGCTCTTGTAGTTTCTTGGCGTCCTCTAAAGCCAAAGCCTCATGAGCCTGCTGATTCAGTTCTTCATTCTCAGTGCGTAGAGGCTCAGCAACAGCTTCAGCTTTTATGGCCCTTTCAGTCGCATTACGCGCAGTTTCCTTGGCCAACCTAAGCTGTTCGTTAACAGCTTGAGAAGCCTTGGAACGGTCCTCATGCCTAGCTTGCATTTCGGCCTCAAGGTCCTTGAAGGCCTTTTCTCTCTCAGTGACGGCGGTGGCAAGCTTCTTGTTCTCTTCCCTCAGTGATCGCACCTGAGACCCCTCCAAGCTACGCGCAGTCCTTAACTTATCGTTTTCACGACAAAGTAATTCGACACGCGGCTGCATCCGGGCAAGTAGAATTCGGAGCTCGGTGGACAACCTGCCTTCCTGGTAGCTAACCATTGCCTCCCCCAATGCACCACTTGGAGAGGCATGGCGCGTCCAATCGACACAGTCTGCAGCCGTCCTGAGAGTTGTTCCTCGGCGGATATTCCACCTTGGAGCATAAACCTTATTGGAATCTGAAACTGCAAAAACAGAAAACAGTTAGGAAAAAATGACTAAGGATGGATAATAGGCCAAAGTAACCCCACGCACCTGTAGGGTCGATAACAGGCCGATAGCCGCTAAACCCATCACCCGAACCTAAAGGATATCCATCCAAGAGGTCAAGGAGATGGGAAGGAGGCAAAGATCGGACCCCCTCATCAACAGAGGTAAGTCTAGAGGTCCCAACTCTGAACATACCTAAAGAACTGGCCAAGGACGAAGTAATCGTTGACGCCGAATGTGACACCGTAGAAGTCACAGAGGTAGAGACCATCGGAGATGAACTCAATTAAGATGAACTCATAACCGTTGCAGTCGCTGCAGATGAGCTCATCGCAATGGAAAAAGTCACCGCCGGTCCGGTGAATGACGTGGTAAATATGGCACTGACGGCTGGCGAAGAAGTTGAACTGCTCAACGCAGCAACGAAACTGGACGCTATCATCGGCACAGCAGCCATGACAGACGACGTCATAACCGGAACAGTTGCTTCAACAGTAAAAGCAACAGAACCAGTACCAGAAACAGACGCGGGCGCCTGGGTCATCGCCTCGGATAGGTTGACCAAACCTATCGTCGTGGGTCCTGAACCAACTCCTCCCGCACCACTCTCAAAAACAGATAAGTCTACTTCTGCATAAAGAAAAACCTTAAGATATCAAAAACGAAGGCGGAAGGAGATGCGAAAAAGGTACACAAAAAGTACACTTACTGGTTTTCTTGATCTTGAAAGTCCTGTTAGGCGGAGATGGACCCGATGAAAATGGCCTCTTCACGCCAGTTACCTTCGCAATGCTTAGCGGCTCGGAAGTGACAGTCGTTGTCTCAACCTCTGAGACAATGGTCTCGTCACCACCACCAAGGTTCCTTGCCGCCTCCTCACTCTCAGTCTCGGAATCAGACTGATCCCCCAAGTCAACGAAGGTAGCAACCTTCGTTTTGCCCTTCACGCTAGCCGCCTTCTTTTTCCTTACAACAAAAGGCCCATCTGCGGATCCCTCATCAGAAGATGACAAGATCAGAGGAATTCCAGCAGAAGTGTGAGCATGAAGAGGACGAGGATTAAAGAACTCATTACCTGGCCGAGTGGCGCTTAAAATCTCATGGCCTGACGGATAGACCTCTACGAACCTATCCGGAGTTTTCTCCAAAACGGGCAACTCGTTCTCATCAAGATCACGAGTACCCAACCGCGTTGGACCACCAGTCTCCCGCGGGTGCAAAAGCGACTGTACGTCGTTCCCTTCTGAAATAAAAATGATAACAATGTTAGAAGGAAAACCCTAAACCAACACAAAGGACGGGGCGTACCATAAGGAATAGAGTTCAAACCGTATTCAAGAACGATGGGTATTTGTGGCGTCCCAGACCCGGCGTCCTTCCACACGCGACTCATCCCAAGCATGACCATCCCAGATTCCGAGAAGCGATAAACATGAGTCTGAATCTGGGAAATCTTGGTGAACCACTCCGTCTCCTGGTAATTGGAAACCGGAAGATTAGGAAGCGCTCTCTCATTCTTGAACGTCATCGCAATGGGAACGACACGAGCGGAAATATAGAAAAATTCACGCTTCCAAGAACGAAGACTACGCTCAGTAGTACAGATCTTCAAACCCTTGATCCGAGTGACAAGGGTATACCAACCCTGGACGCACCTCCAAGTATAGAAGGTCATCAGGCGGTCGACTCGAGGCTCGATATCCAAAATACGACACACCCATTCGAAATGGCGAACTTTAGCAATTGCCATTGGGTGCACCACTGTCAAATGAACACCGTGTTTCTCCAAAACACGGTATACGAACTTCGTTAATGGGAATCTTAGATTCCCATATATGAAGAACGAAGCGTAAACCCCTATCTTGCCCTTAAGGGCGTCGTATACCGTCTGGTTGGCCTCCAGCAACTCCGGCTCATAGGGCTCCAGCATGAATTTCTTGACGATGTAATTGTATACATCGAGAGAAAGAGTACATTGACACTCGCCAGCAGTACTCTTATCGTCCTTATCGGACTCTTCGACGTTAACCTCTGGGTCATGAGAAGAAGAAGACATTTTTTAATGTTAGGGATGAAAGAAAGCAGTTTCAGGAGAATGCTCGCCGGAAAAGATGAGAATTCACCGAAAATCGCTTAAAAGAAAAAGAGGAGTGAAGTGAAGATAATGGACGAAATACACCCTCTCCACCTTATATACTCATCGCAATGAATGCGATGAATTTAAGGCGAATGAGAGAGAGCGTAGGAGCAATGACACGGCGACACGTGGATAAAACAAGCTGGCAACAGATGTCAGAATGGCGCGTGCCATGAAACTCGCGCCCACGCGCCTGAAAAAACGTTGAGATTGACCACATGCTGTCACGTCGTCATAACTTCCTGCACATCCTGAAACCGTCAGAAGACGCCAACGTCCTTTCAACCGTTTGGACTGTCCTTATCCTTTCACCAACCCTCCGAATTTCAAAAAGATTCAAAAAGATTCAAAAATAAGAGGGAATATACCCCCTTACCTTGGAAAGAAAGAAACCATAAGACAAGTGCGGGTACAGTGTCAAGGCGAAACCCTTCACATACTTAGCACTTGCAGGGAATTGAAGCCAAGAAGATCGATCTTATGGGCCATGCTTGCGGAAAGAGAAATAACACCCCCGTATGGCGGGAACGTTGAGAACTAAATTGTTTGAAGCTTCAAGGTGGAATTGGTTGTTTAACATAACTGATCACTATGTCTAAAACTACCAAAACCTCGTGGAGAATCTACACAAGTGAAACTCAACGCTCCCGACTTGCGAAGAGGTTACACACCTACTCGCATCATACCCAAAGATCAGGCAGAAAAGTCGGGAATTTTCTGCAAGTGACATTAGGAAAACTGCGGGAAGAATCCCCACGGAGAACCTTAAAAAACGAAAACCCCTTTTTAAAGCCCCTTGCTTAAAGTCCAAAAGTTCCCCTCACTTATTAAAAATTCATGAGAAGAACAATGGACTGGGGGGACTTGAAGAGGTAGATCCCCGCAAAGCCCAGTTGGACCCACAAGACTCACCTTGAAGAGGTGCGTCTACGCAAAGACCAACTGGATCCGCAGGACCCACCATGC
This sequence comes from Bidens hawaiensis, assembly GCF_021521415.1. Taxonomy (NCBI): domain Eukaryota; kingdom Viridiplantae; phylum Streptophyta; class Magnoliopsida; order Asterales; family Asteraceae; genus Bidens; species Bidens hawaiensis. The sequence continues at coordinate 819,932 of NW_027491681.1, read as the reverse complement.
TCAGAGAGATGAAAACCTTACACGCAGTAAGCCAGCTGTCCCCGCAGGAAAGCCTCCCTTGGTACAGTACCCCGCCTGTCCCCGCAGCTGCGGGTACAAGCCAAGAAGGAAGGCCACCCGCACTAACAGTAAGGCTACACGTATAAGGCACTAACTCTTATACTTCAGTAATGTCACCTGAAGAAGGAATGAGCAGGGCGGGAATATTCCCGCCCAAAAGAGCCAGTCCGAACGCTTCTAGAAGATCTTTTGTACTATACCTACCAAGGTATGGACAAATAGACAAGATCTGACAAAAGCAACCCATGAACCAATCACAGGGTGACAGCTCACTGACAATAGTACGAGGAGGAGCACGCTCCAGTACAAAATGTCACTATCAGCCGATGCCTACCCACCAACTCCCATCATGGCACGAACGTAGCCCATAGTTGGTGGAAAAGGAATATTATATACAGCTGGCCGTACCTGCTTGGAAACCTACCTTCGGCTATAAATACTCCAACACCCTGGCACGGTATCATTATCTTCTCTCTAGCTATTTCTCTCTATATATACTTATATTCAGAGCAACCTAGTCTGATTCTCACGCCGGAGGGTGGTCACAAGGAGGAACCCCCCCCCCCCTTCTCAGTGACGAGCTTACGGTGTCTGTTTTGCAGGTTGAGAAGAATAGCCATCTTTGCCGGACCTAACCCTCGTGGGAAACATCTACTTAACCCTAAGATTATCCTTAATCTGTCGGGGTCCTCTAGTGTTTCTTCAGATGGATATTTTAAAACATTCGGACTAAAACACCTAACTTTTATGAAATTCTAAATCTATATAATAACAACAACAACAATATGTGAATTAATATTATCTGCAATTAGGTTATTAACTTAAATAATGGGGTTTGGAGGTACTAATGCATATGACCCATGAAACAAGGGGTGGTGGGGTAGTTTATTCATGATTCATGAATGTAAGGTTGTCCCAAAGATAATATGGCATTTTTTCAATTTGATTTGTTGACACTTGGTCTTTTGAAACTGTTTATGTATTTTTTATTGTCATCTTTTGATTTAAATTATTTAAGAAGATTTCATTATGTATCAAAAGATATATGCATATGTATCTTTTTTTAAGGCCATTATATTAAAAGATGAAGAGGAACATATTACAAATAGCAAAAAGCCTAAATATATACTAATCCCGATGCATGAAAGCAATATATCTTTACGCTTGGAATAATAACACAGCTAATGAGATAGTACATTTATATCTAGACCGATATATGTTTGTATACTGTAAGCGCGCTAGAACAAATAATATTCATAGTTATAGTGCATGATAAACAATTTTACATATCTATTTATATTCACATACACAATTGACCCACTTGTTAATAAAAATAAATAAATAAATTATATATGTGAAAATTAGATACATGACAAAAATTTCATGTGTTAATTAAAAAAAAGCAATGGTAAGTCTAGTTTGTGCTCTGCAAGACATTTCTAAATTATACTAAGGCTGAGGGGTGTGGGGGGTGCGAGTGGGGGCTCCAGCCAATAATATTGTGACGTGTGGCAGAGAGAGAAACTTGATAAGATGGGTGTTGGTTTTGGTGCTCGCGCCCCGGGCCCTGGTGTGGAGGGGCGCGAGAGGGGGCGCGAGCGGTTTTTTTTTTATTTTTTTATAAATGTATTAAAAAAACGTATTATTAAAAAAACAAGAAATTTTTTAAAAAAACACACATTTTTTTGAAAATTCATAATAAAAAAAAACATACTAAAAATTAAACAAACAATAATATTTAATAATAAAACTAATCTAATACAAGATCATCTGGTCGACTCGCCCACAAATGTTCAACCAACTCATGTCGAAGATCCCCGTGTATCTCACGGCTCTTGATATTTGCTATGTTATGAAGTTTTTGTTGATCACTGATTGTGGACGGTTGTGGCGGAATGTCACCTTGGTAGTTTTGGCATATAGCTTTGCCCTCGTCTTCTAACGTCATGTTGTGTAGGACAAGACACGTGTAGACGACGTCCATTATCCTCTCCCGAGTCCAATAACGTATCGGGTTCGCCAGAACATAATATTGTTTTTTTATAGCTCCAAAAGCTCTTTCAATATCTTTTCTAGCAGACTCTTGCTTCTTCGTAAAATACTTCCGTTTGTCGGCGATTGGATCTGTAAAAGCTTGAACTAACACAGCCCATTCGTTGTAAATACCATCGACCAGATAGTACCCGTACTTGAAGAGTTCTCCATTTGCAAGAAAAGATTGAGGTGGTTCAACCCCGTCGATAAGGTCGTTGATCAAATGTGACTGATCGATAACATTAAGGTCGTTATTTGACCCAGCAACACCAAAAAAAGCATGCCAAAACCAAAGATCCTGTGACACCGCCGCCTCAAGTATGAGGGTCGGCCCTTCATGATCACCACGGTGGAACTGACCTCGCCAGGCCGTTGGACACATAGCCCATCCAACATGCGTACAATCGATGCTACCTAGCATCCCAGGAAAACCATGTTTTTCTGCGTGCACCTCATATATGCGTTGGATGTCATACATTGTAGGTTTACGCAGATATCTCCGAGCGTAAGTCGATATGACTCCTACGTACAATATATATTACAAAATGTAATAAATATTTAATAAAAAGTAAAATTAATGTTTTTTACCTTGGCAGAAAAAATGAAGGGATTCACGTGCAACCCTTTTCGACATCTGTAAATACTCATCCAAAGCGTCTGACGAGATGCCGTACGCTAATTGACGGATAGCAGCCGTGCCTGTAAATCACTCGCTATACGCGTGAACAATTGCCTGCTCATTCGAAAACGAGTTCGAAAATCCGACTCCGCGTATACCGGTTGAGGGCTAAAATAATGCCTCATCAAAGTATCGTTAGCACCCCGATCGATCACGATCACGAGGTGGTGCTCTAACCCTCGGGAGTCGGGGTTGATGGGCTTGATTTTGCAAGAGATTGACCACGGTTGCGGTCAAAACTCCCCCTACATGAAGAAGCAAATCATCCTCTTCGGAGGAGTCGGAATCAGACGAGTACGACGACATTATTTTTAAAAAAAAAATTGGTTTTGGGATATTATATATGAGTTTGGAGATTGAAGTTGTGTTTGATATGGTTAAAATGGGTTGATGGTATGTGATATTGGTATGTGATATGTGATATTGGTTTTATAGAGAATTTTTTTTTTTTTTTTTAATAAACAAAGAGCCCAACGGCTCTATTTACGCAACCCAAGACCCCTTCACGCCTATTCCCAGCCGCTACCCCTCTTGCGCCTGCCTCTTTTTCCGCGCTCGCGCCCCTCTCGCGCCCCTCTCGCGCCTCGGTGGTGTGGTGCTCGCACCCCGGGGCGCGAGCGGATGGGCTCACGCGCCCCCTGTCGCGCTCCACACCCCTCAGCCTAAGTAATAATACACAGTATACATTAGATACATGATATATATACACATGTTAACTCCCACTCACCTATAGCTCATAGCACCTGCTTTGCTGATTGATAATGATGTAACCAAACTTTTGGGAAAGTTAACTGGTGCAAGTGGAGAGGAGTCACATGTGCTTTGTGTTGATAAAAGGTTCCTAACAAGATTAGAGGGAAATTTTATACGAGTGTAATCCGGTCGACTATGCTATACAGAATCAGTTGCTAAGCCATCAATAAAACACATGTGCGAAAGTTATAGACAATATATGATAATGCTGATGTGGAATTGTGGATATTTGAAAAATGGGTTAAATATGATACCATTTAAAGTTTTTCAAGAGATCCTGTCATTGGAGATGTGCAAGTCTCTCAAAATCCTCCATAGAATCATAGATGCTCATATCATGTCTGTTGGAAAGGTTTGAACTTATAGATGGACGTATAGATTTGTTTTAGTCTTTTATCGGGGCCTTACATTTCCTACATTCTTTGTTGCGTTAGTCCTAGTTTTTCCTTAGCATGGTATTTCCATAATTAGCGGACCGCATAGGCAATTTAAAGGACAATCATGTTCCCATCTTATTTTCAATGCTAGTTTACAATTACTAAGATATTTTCTTGTTATGTTTTTTTATTATCACAATACTTTATGTTATAGGTTATTACTTTCTATTATGAATTATGGACACTACTATACTATATATGTCAATATAATACTTTCGGAGTCAGGATTTTAGTGGAATCAAACTCTTTACCTTTTGTGGTAGAGGAAACGTATATCTTCATTTCACCATTCTCATACCCTAACAACAACTTTTGTTACGGGTAAGATTTAACCTAAATCTTAAATTAGAAACCGTGAACTTGTAGATACTCACTTTATCAGAAGTTATTATCGATCGGGGCCACAAAAAAGAACATAGCATGTTCATAAAGGAACCACATCATATCACGAATAGGAACCTCATCGACTTACCCATTGCAACTTTATTTTCATTTCATGATAATTTTGTTGGATTCATGCTATGTAGCCTTGTTACTAATTTGATATGATGTATGATTAACAAAAAGATTAGAACTTTAACATATTAAGACCCCGGTTTAAAACTTTATGTGTTTTTTTAATACACAATTTTTAGAAGTGACTAGTGAGAAGAAAATTGTTATCACCAGTTCCATCTTTAATACTATTTGTTTTCATTGGACCCCTATTAAAAAAAACTTAACTATGTTAATTTTTTATCGAATTTCTGGTTGATGTTTTAGGGTTTTTGATCGAAAAAATGATACTAATTGATTGATGTAAATTTCACGAACATAGAATTTAGTATCATTAATCCCAAAACCATAACCGTCGTATTCAAGAACAATACACAAACAAAGATATACAAATCTTGAATGGACGAGCAATTGAATCTAGATCATTAATGCAACGATCTTACACACAGATAAAATACATCCAGAAAACACAAAGAACAAAAGAGTTAGGCAGAAAGCATCGACATGATGAAACCCTAATTATGATGAAAAACAAAGACTAGAATGAGATGCGAGATAGGTTTAGAGATAATTATGACATCTCTAATGAACCCACAAACATCTCTCACTCTTCTGTTTATACAATATAAGATCGGATAACTTTTGAACCAAATCAGCAAACAACAACACCACATTAAAAGCAGCCCATGTTGCCCAACATCAAGCCACCGAAATCTCAAAATACCAGCCGAAATGCATATATGTTCATATATATATGCATTAAACTTCAATTTGTTAAGATATAAAAACTGATAGATACATGTTACATTTTTAACAATAAAATTTACTATAAAAATCAAGTTTTTTTTCTTTTATAAATAACATATTAGTTGTATATTAGTTGTGTCTAAACAAGAAAAACCATTTAACATGTTACCTTTTCTAACGATAAAACTTACCTTTAAAATCCAGTTTTTCTTTTATAAATAACGTATTAGTTGTATATTGGTTGTGTTTAAATTGGAAAATGATAGCTGCCTAGTTGGCAAGTAGGCATATTAGTTGTGTTAAATAACTAATTGGTTGTTGTAAAACTAATAATAACCGAAACGATTCACACACGCTTCTATTTGTTTATACTTAAAAAGTAAAGGAGAAAATGATAACATTATGTCCTACATTCTACGAAAAAGAAAACGTACCTAAATATGAACTCCACCAATTTGGCCCACACGCATCGGGAATATTATTTTATTATCATACCACTGGGCCCACCATCAACCACCTTATTAAATTTCATTTATTTCGAAAATGAATGGAAATATATATTTTAGTTGAATTTTTTTTAACAGACAACAATTTTTTTTTTAAATTGACTACTGGTTAAATTCATAATATTAAGAGTATGTTTTTAGAAGCTTCTAGAAGTTTTTAGAAGCTTCTAGCTTCAAGCTTTAAAAAAAACTCTTACTCAGTTAAAAACCATTGTTTAGTTCAATGAGCTTGGAGCTTTTAGGTCATGAGAAAAAACTTAAAACTTCTACTAGTGACGTTTTGAAAGAGCTACAAGCTTTTAGTTATATCCATTTAAGTAATTTTATACATATTATTAAAAACTCCAGCTATTCTGCCAAACATCTAAATATATATAAAACGTTACAGCTACCAGCTTTAAGCCACCAGTCACCAGCTTCCGGCTACAGCTAGCAGCTAGTTTTGCTAAACATACCCCAAAGATACACTAGTCTTTAGGCCAACGTCCGTGAACACTTGCTTGAAGGCACGATAATACGGTGAGATAAAACACGTTCAGGTTTAATGATCCAACAACTAGCTAGTGAACGTCACTTATTCACTTAGTATCTAATCATCACTCTGGTGCGGCTGAAACTAAATGTTGGGACATAAATCAAACATAATTTACTTGGAACACAAAGTCTCTCTCTTACTTCTCCACAACAAACTCATTGACATGCTTTAATTGAATTAATGTTTTAATTTTAGATTATGGAATAGTATGCCATTCTTTGTAATTTAATTTAGACTCGTTTATATGAATTTAAAACTTTAAATGCATCCGATAGTTTTTCTTTATTTTTTTAATTACATTTTATTTATTTATTTATTTACTTACATGGTATAAAACGAAATCTGTTTTTAACGCCGAACATGCACCTACAAATTTACCTCCACAATCTATCCAATGTTTACTTTGTGAATCGAATCGGCACAACTTTAATGAGAAACACTTGATGTCGCTAATATAAAAAAATCTATATTTAAAATTTAACCTAGCTATTAAAAGTTAACAAAGTGGGTATAAGAAAATGAATGTAAAGTTAATGAAGATGTGAAAATATAAAAGGTTTGTGAGTTTGAATTATTTAGGAAAAAGGTCTATGGAAAGATTAGTTGGTGTTGTTGATATATCAAACTATGTGTTATGCCCATGATTATTCATTCTTCGTGATTTGCTACCTTAGCGCCACCTCATCACCTCTTACAGGGAATGATGAATGTGGGCGTGGTGTTGCATCTCATGATTTTGTTGCCACCTCGGACCATGCGGGGACCATGTTTGAGGTATACCGCATTGTGTTACATAAATTTACGATGCGTTTAGGGGCAACAAATGAATCTAAACTTGATGGAGAAAGATGAAATATTTGGGTAATGTATTTTAAACATGAGACCATATATGATATTATGTGATACCCGAACCATGCCTCTGAAATTTATTCTTATATTTAGGTAATTGAGAAATCTACTAACCTGATAATTTTTTTTAATTTTGTATATTTACATCTTCTACGTAAACATTATGTAAAAACGAAATAGTAATTAATATACACAAAAGCGAAATAGTAATTAATGTACACTTGAATACCGGTGTATTTTTAACAAATCAACAAGTACACTAGATACTCAACAATGTTCTAGAACTCGTTAGACGCTAGTCGCGTTATGAGATAAGGTCTATTGATTAATCGGATTGTAATTTACATGTAATTTTTCAAAAACGCACACACATGTGTATTGATTAATTAGGGAAGTGGAATATAAAACCCGACATGAAACAAATTTTTAGAATCATTCATAAAATTGAGATAACCAATAAACATCTCTAATTCTTTTGATAAGAAAAAAAATACGCTTCACCAAAGACCCACACACCTAGGTAAATGGATCACATTTTCATTTGAATAACAAAGCACGTTGTCCTGATCCACCCATAATTGGAAAAACCTTTTGCCTCAACTTGGAACAAAATGTTTCAGGCGAGACTCAAATCCACGAGACCTCTTTTAAAGAAAGCCAGGGGACTACCGTTGAACAAATTGTTTTTCGATAGTTTTAATTCTTAATTTTTGAACAGCTAACGAATTATTAAAAAAAGCTACTTGCTAAATTCATCAGATTAGGATACACTCGTATTCCGATCATGGGAAAACCCTCAGATAAGGCCAACACCTGTGAACATTCGCCCGAATACACGACAGGTGGTGAAATACTATTAATTATTAATATTAATTAATAATATAAAATTAATAACATTAAAGTAATAAAAGCCACCTAAAATTAAATGATTACATAACATAACACACCACCTCTCTCCTCCATAACCCCTATATATAACCCTCCCATGGCACCATGCTTAGGCTTGAAGAAGCCAACACACAACAAAACACACACACAGCTTCTTCTCCTTCTAACAAACTCACCACTAACCAATCACCATGTCAGCACCTAATTCCACCATCAAATTCCTATGCAGTTATAACGGCAAAATCCTCCCTCGTTATCCCGACGGCAAACTCCGTTATCACGGCGGTCAGACTCGCCTCCTCTCCGTTGACCGCTCCATCTCTTTCTCCGGTCAGTTATCATCATCATCATTATTATTATTATTATTAATTTATATCTAATTAGTTATGATTAACATTTAATAACAGACTTACTAGTGAAGCTCGGTGACTTATGTGGAAGCTCAAGCTCAGCAAGCGTAACCGTACGGTGTCAATTACCGACTGAAGATCTAGACGCACTCGTAACCGTCACTTCCGACGAAGATCTCGTTAACCTAATCGAAGTATACGACCGTGAATCCACTCGTCAATCCAAATCTCTCAAAATCAAAGCGTTTCTCAAGATCTCCGCCACCGGATCTTCATCATCCGCCGGATCGCCGAAATCGCCTCTCGCCGCCGCAAACCGCTGCTTCTATCACCTCTCAAAGGCACCGGTGACGCCGCAGTACATCAAATCCGCCGGTGCCGGAAAGGTTAACTGTTATGCGTATGGTTACGGAAACCCTAGCCGGAGTTACCTCGTGCATAACGGCAACTACTGGCAGTAACAGATCTAGATCTAGTTACTTACTTACATCGAACGGTTATTATTATTATTATTATTATTATTATTATATGATACAAAATTTTAAATCAATACATCTATCTATAAAATCAATTTTAATTAAATTAAATATATATATAAACAAAATGAAAACCTGAAGGATGCAATGTGTAAGACTAGACTGGACTTGACTGGACTTTGAATCGTATAAGATGATGATTTGTTTGGTGTTTGTTTTTGATGAATCAATTATTTTCAACGGTAAGTTTTCAACGATTCAACGATTTCAACGATTCAACGATCAGCTGATCATATCGCCGTAACGTCGTTAGTTGTGTATCACCGTACTCGTTCCGTTTGTCGTTTTTCTTCTGGTGGACCACTAATACTACTAATCGTTATCCTCCGGCTTATGTGACGTCTCTACATTATCTCCATCTCCGTCGTAACTGATTTTGTCCGGATTCGTCTTCTTCTTCTTCGTGTGGCGGTTGAAAAAATTATTATTATATTATTATTTTGGAATTATTTGTAGATTACTAATTTTTGTTGTATTTTGTGTTGCAGGTACAAAGGCATATAAAATTAGGGATGAGATTGTTACCGTATTAGAAATGTTTGATACTGTACCGTAATATCGAATTTATTCATAATCAATGAACTATTATATCGAAACCGAAATACGCAAAATGTTCCAACATATCAACTCCTATATGCAAAACGAGAAAATGGTAGGGTTACCAAATACCGAAATACCAAGAAATTACCAGTACCGAGAAAACCGAATACCGAATTTGAGAAAAATGATTACCAGATACTGGTACAACATGGATGGACCTTTGTGTGGGCCAAGCCGAGGTCTACCCACATTTTTCGCTCGGTAGTTTAATTTATAAGGAAAAAAAATATATGAATTAAATATGGCGCATCCAAATTATTGTTTACAATCTCTGACCCACTCATATTATGTGTTCAAGATCGAATTTGGGTACAAATTGCGAGAATGACCGTATGAGATATGACAATTTCAAATTCAACTTGCAAAATTCAATAGTTTCTAAGTTGCAACAATAAAATAGTAATGTTATTATAATAATTCTATAACTAACATAAAAGATTCTCATTTGATCAACATAAGATATACCTTAGAGGTTGATTGGCCATGTCTTGTAAAGTCGTAAACAAATATACTAATTTTTTGAAATTTGAAATATTGAAGTCACATTGGCACATATATAAACAAAAATGATGATGTCTGGATAATAAAAGATGTGAATGACAACTGGATTTGAAGATAAGTTGTACTAATATAAAACAAAACTTCTGGGCCATTCATTCATTTCAAAGGGGAAAGGTTTGGGATGATGAATTATAGTGGATTACGACTGGACTATAACAAAATAATATTAGATTATTATCCTAGATTGGTATTATTATTTCTTAAGATAATTAGTCTAAAACAATTTCTTATGATTGAATCTTTAAGGTGGATGTGTTCATTGGTGGCTGGCAAATGGGGTCAAGAGACAAGTAGCCAGTAGGCAATCATAGTTCAGATTTTAATTTTTTTATAACGATATTTAATGTTATTAAGAGTTGAAAATGGAAAATATATATTAAAAAATATTATAACAAATAAAAAATTTTTTTTTTTTAGTTTTGCAATGTAAATGAGGGTGAAGAAAAAATCCACCCGGCAAGAAAAAGAAAAATTACGTAGTGAATGCTATGGTTCAATGATCGTAATAATATTTATATAAATGTTCTAAAATACTCCTTATGCATGTTATCATGATATTATTTCAAGAATAGTAAGAAATCTGATATTACATATTAGTAATGTTATCTTTATTAATATCTAATCAGACAAAACATATTAAAAATAAAAAAGTACGTGTATGATGTTCTATGTCAGATTAATTCATGTTTTACCGTCTACAAAGTTCAATCTTCTACGCATGTTGCATGACTTGATCTGGCGGGCATCAAGTTTTCCTTCTTTCTACACATCATAGATTTTGAAAGACTTCGGTGAGATGTTTTCATCGTGTTTCACATTTTTATATTTGATGTAGCCTTCGTTGAGCTGGGCTATGTAAGTTGCATTTATTTATAGATTAAGTGTTGGGTTATTCTTGATTAATTCTAAGTTGAATGTTTCTTGTATGTGTTGGACCCTGGACCTTTGTCGTATGGGTTAGAGTTGCGTTTTAATACGAATAAATTAAGATATGTTTAAACACGCATGTATCTTGTGTAGATCACCAACCCGTCTATCCAACACGATTAAAACTTCCAACTCCATTATAGCATATGTGCTAGTTATGGAATTTGAATTGTTGTCACACCTGAGCTATAAGGCTATGCATTGTGAAGGAGATACAAATTGGGGCGAATTGCGACACGTGGCGCCCAGTCAGTAAGATGTGAGAATTTGTTTTTGGGGTGTAATGGTGTAGGGGCTACAAAATGGGCCCACAATATCTTTTTCTATTATTTTATTTTTATAATTAAACTAAACAAATAAAAACCAAGAAAAATAAATAATAAAATAAAAATGTATTAAAATTAAAAAGAAATACAAAAAAATACATAACTAAAAAAAATACATAACTAAAAATAATAAAAAAACATAACAAAAAAAACTAATATCTATAATATTCGCGCATGTTTTCAACTCGTCGTCGTTGCAACAATGCGGCCTCTTCGTGTAACCCGACCGCTTTGAGGGATTCGTATTCTTTACTCATTTCCCGCAATTTCATCATAGCGGCAATCTTTTTGTGTTGTTTGTTGGTTTGTCTCATGGTATCGTTGAGTTCCTCGGCAAACTTTTCGTGTTTTTTGATGATTTCTGTCATGGTAGCGGTGAGTTCCACGGGATTCGGTTGGTTCGGGTTGTTTCTAGGATTCATTATGCTATATTTTTTTGAAGAATATGGGTATGAATGTGTATGAAATGGAGAAGAAGGTATATATATATATATATATATATATATATATATATATATATATTATTTTAATTATTTTTGACCGTAGTTAACAGTCATAATAAAAATAATATTATTTCTTCATTCTTTCTGGTGACAACTTCACCCTGCCCCCTATCGCCCTAATATTGCCCCCGGGGGAGGGGGGGGGGGTGATGTTCCTCCACAATTTCGCTCAAATTCTCGCCCACTATGTTTGGCCTAAGAAATAAGGTTTGCCTGTTAGGCTTGTCGACGAATGAGAACAAGACATATCTCTGTTTGCTTAATTTTATCTGAGCAGGCGATCGAACACAGATAATTAAACGAATGGGGTTTTGTTGTTTGAATTCATTTGTTAAGAAGATGAGCGAGTTCATGTTCATTTATGTTCGTTTGTGAATAAAAAAACGAATGATTCACGAATGCATACAAACAAAGATAGTTGAACATAGATGAACCAACATAACCGAACGAATACTAATTAAAGTAAACATGAAAATCAATATATTGGGTCTAAAAGTTTAATATAACTTGACTAGTTATAATAAAAGATACGGAAAACACTATACAATAGTAACCAAGTTTCAAGTTTGTTTTAATTAGGTCACTCAACTTTCAATTTGTCTCAGTTAGTTCACTAAACTTTTAGTTTGTGTTCTAACACGTGGGGAACAACTACTATATTAACCTAAATGACATATTTACTAATAAAAAATGTAAAAAATGTTGGTTTTAATTACGTTTTAGTTATTTATAAACATATAACATGAAGGTAAAAATGCTAGTATTAGAACACTAATTGAAAATTGAGTGACTTAATTGGGACAAAACTGAAAGTTGAGTGACTTAATAGAGACACACCCGAAAGTTAAGTGACTTAATAGCATTCTCAATGGATTCTCTATCTCCATCTTTAAAATATAACTAAAAAACATAATTTCTTTAATTTATACATCATTTTCTAATAACTTTCCCCAACCCATTCTTCATTATCATCTCTATATTTTATTTCTCTTTCTTTCATTTATAATCTTAACTCCTAACTATTTTGTCTTATTATTATTTTCAATATAAATTGATTTCTAATATACATTTATAGAATGGTAGTTAGAAATAGAGTATTGTGACAACACTCTAAATTTGGAGGCTTCCTATATCATTTTACTAAAATTTAGAGATGGAGTTTGGAGATAAGGAATGAGTTGGAGTGATTATTTGGATGTTTTTTCTAAATTTTAGAAATGAAAATGGGTATGGAGAACCCATTGGGAATGCTCTAATTGAGATAAAATTAAAAGTTTAGTGACTTAGTTGAGACAAAATAAAATATAATTGACTTAATTAGAACAAACTTAAAACTTGGTTATTATTCTTCAAAGTTGTCCACTAGAAGATATTATAATTTCACAAAACTAAACTAAATTTTATGGGCGTAAATACTTTATAAAAAATACATAAATGAACGTAAAATAATCAACTTAAATAGACATAAACTAACACAATTGAACCAAAATGAACTAGCATAAATGAATGAACCCAAACATCATCATCATCATCGTACTCAGTATATCTCACCAATAACAAAGCTATGGTAGGGTATGAAGAGGGTAAGATGTAGACAGCCTTACCTCTATCCCGTAGGAATAGAGAGACTGCTTCCGGTGAGACCCCCGGCTCGATGGTAGTTTTGCATCAAGCCTTGTACATAAGGCACGTAACACTTAACCATTGGGACACCGGCCAATTGGTGCATGTACCCCTATCTTTCGGCTATCAACGCTACCACATGATACCTGATTAACCTTCTGCCACTTTAACGTTGTTTTCACGAGATTAGTAAAACGACGTCAAAATTAGTGCAATTTCACTTTAGCCCACCTGAGGGTTCACACATATATACATTATATGTGCGCACCCAAGCAGGACATTCATCATCATCGTACTCAGTATATCCCACCAATAACAAAGCTATGGTAGGGTCTGAGGAGGGTAAGATGTAGACAGTCTTACCTCTACCCCGTAGGAATAGAGATGCTGCTTCCGGCGAGACCCCCGGCTTGATGGTAGTTTTGCATCAAGCCTTGGACATAAGGCACACAACACTCAACCATTGGGACACCGGCCGATTGGTGCATGTACCATGTCTTTCAGCTATCAACGCTACCATGATACCAAATGGATGAACCCAAACGAACATGACATGTGTTCATGTACGTTCATTTAACTTTTTTTTGAACGACCAACTAAGTAACGCTAGGTACTCTGTACTCGGCCCCCATTGGCTAAAAGTAGCCCGAGCCGGCCACTAGTCCGGACGGACGGAAGCCCCTAGCGGTCCACATATTGAGGGATTCATCGGATAAAACCCGACCCCCACGCCCGCCAAATGGCACTACAACGAGGAGCCGGTAAAACAGGGTGAGATCAAGACTCGAACCCTGGCAAGTCATGGTCATCCCTCATATCTCCCATATAAATTAGTGATAGTGAGGTTTGAATCCCCTACCTCTCACTAGTAAAGTGAGTAACTAAATAAACAAAAACAAATTAATAAATAAATACCCATATCCATTCGTTTATTATATAACCAAACATAAATAAATTTCCCACCAAACATATTACAAGTGATTCCTTAAACGCTAAGTTCGTTTGCATACATATTCACTAATAGCATCTAGCATTTTGTTATAAACTCATCCTATTGATCACAACTCACAATTAGGATGTCAATCAAGTTTTTTTTAATTATTATTTATTTTTAACGGCCCAAGCTTTTATTTTACTTACATGAGTAAATTATTCAAGTACAGCACCTTAATGGTTATTAAATGCATGTGCTGCTATTCCTTTTTATGTTGATATATTTTCCTGTAGGTTGAAAAACTGTTACCACCATGATCGGAAAGAATAAATACATGAAACATCCAATTTAAACGTGATGTGGGCCCAATTATTGAAAACCGAGCTATTATGTATTTGGAGGCCCAAGATCACGCTATAAAAGGTGGCCCACGAAAACAGGCATAACTTGGCCCACAAAACTCCACAAAACTCTGTTTCAGGCCTATTACCAGTCAAATCGAAGCTTGAGACGAGGAGCACATTGTGGCAAACCCCCTACGGCCCGTTTGGCCCCAGTCCGAAGCCCAAAAACACATTCTAAATAAAGTTTTGGGTCTTTTTATGTTTTTCAGCACTTTTTATGTTTTTATTTTTGGGTTTGTGTTCGGCCCATTTCGTATTAAACCCTTTTATTTATATGCTGCTTATGTAATATGAATGGACAAACTTGAATTTTAATAATTATCAATTTTCTCTTTATTTTCTCTAAACCTTTTGGTGGGATTTGGGAGTTTCAAAGCTCATCACGGGTATTCTCTGAATCAACGTGATTCGATCTTCATTTTTGTTTATATCGCTGCATCAAAACGTTTTCTTTTTCTGTAGTTATTTCAATAATTATCTTTTTTGAAGTTATAGACATTTGCATGAGACTTGTAGTTGACAAAAATGAGTTATTACTTTCCATTCAATTACTCCAAGAATCTCTTTTGAACCCAGATTCTTTCCGTGTAATCAACGATATTCTTAATCATCACCACTATTTATTCATGCATTCCGTTCTCGTCTTCATTCGCTAAACATCCATCTTTCATATGAGTCTCTTCTTTTTACACCGTTTTGCCAATACTACTGTGCAGGTATGTCTCTTGTTTATGGAGTTTTATTCATTCAGATGATTAATATTCAGAAGCAAATATGTGAATATGAAACATAAGTACTAATAAGAAAATATGTTTACATTCTTTTAAACTTTTTTAGTTCTAGCACTGGGGTGTTCAGTATTCAACTCGGATTCGAAAAATTCGAAATTCGACATGATTCGATTTCTAATACTCGAATTCGGTTTTTAAAATTTGAATCCGAGTCTAACGATTTCAAATTGTACACACACCTTTTTTATTTTTATACACACACACACATAGAAAAGCTGACAGAGAAAGCTAGAAACATCATAGAAAGGCTAGAAACAATATTTTCCTTTCCTATCTTCACTGGCCCAAGCGTTAATCCTTTCTATTGGAAGTTAATCCTAATTAGTCATTGTGTGAACAATACAAGAGCTAAGAGGTATGTTTAATTTATTAGTATGCTTATCGGTTTTATAGTGGCACAACTTGTTTCACGTTTGCCTTTTGTATCGATATAAACACTACCTTTTAATGAAATATCTCTTTATAGTTTAGCGATTTTCTAAAAAAATTGAGCATCAGAGGCGTACCTACTCTTTAAGTAGGGGTGTCGGCCAACCCATGTGAGAACTTTTTTTAGTGGTATATATGTGTTAAAATCTCGACCGACCCCTGTAAAATTTTGACACCGACCCCTGTGAAATTTCGAGAACGACAAAAAGACCATGTGAAAATTCGAGAACGACCCCATGAAATTTCGAGACCGACCATAATAAAAAATAAATTTACAAATTTACAGTTACATTTATATAAATATATATAAATAACTAAATTTGAGTTTAATTGAAAAAATTTAAGCCCAAATACCCAATCAATCTATGCCTAAGTTTTAAATCCAAACCCAAAACTCTCAACCCAATTTACATTTAACCTTTTAAAAAAAGTTACAATGGCGCAAGTAACTTGTTAGGCGAGTTCAACGGATTATAAGAGCTTTAATATTCAAAGAAAATGTTTCGACTTTCTACATACGTTGGTTTGCTCACGAACTTCATTTGTATTGGTTTATCGTTTATTGAGGCTAGCTCTCGTATTACCCGTCGCAACCACAAACGTTGAAAATACTTTTACGTGAAGTCTGATTTGCGTAATCAAATGGTTGATGAGAATTTAAACGATAGTTGTATTTGTTTTATTGAAAAAGACATGTGTAGTATATGATGTTTTTGTTAAGCTTCGAAAGATGAAAACCCGTAAAGAACAATTTTAGACATATGACATTTTATTTATGCATTTCTAATGAAGTTTCACGTATTTTTTTTTGTTTGATTATCTTTCTTCTATATTACTCGAGTCGACCCGATTCTAGCCGATCGGAGGGGCCCAACCAGACCAAAAAAATTATATACCGATTACTTGGCACGACTGGTCGAACTGGATCGGAAAAAAATTATGTAGCGATGGTCAACTGAATAGCGACTAAAATTTCTTTTGACTCCTGTAAGAAAATTTTCTGAATCCGCCACTGTTGAGCATAATACTACAAGTAGGACATGCCCTGTGTAAAGTAATCTGATGTCTTTTGGTTAAGCTAGAACATCAGATAATTTGTTATAGAAGTTTAGATTTTGTTTTCTGCATTATTAGTATTACTTATAGTTGTCAATTTTTATGGTATTTTTTAATTGTTCTATGGAGAAAAGTAAAAAAGTTTAATAAAAATCGAAGAGTCAAGAGGTATGTTTAATTTATTACTATGCTTATCGGTTTCACTTGTTGCCCGTTTTCCTTCTGTATCAATGTTATATTATCTTTAGAAAATTATTTAATATAAATAGATATGTGTGGGGTGATTGCCAATGCCAAGAATTATAATAAAATAAAGAGTCGATCCTGGTTGAGATTAAAGTTCGTGTTCTTGGCATGATCTCCAGTATATGGTTTCTTTTTTCTTTTTATAAATAAACCTTATTATTATGTGAGGATATGTGAGTTTTGTAACGAATGTATTTTTTCTACATAATGTAGCTGCAATGGAACAGCTTGAGCATTTCAGTCACGAGCATATGCTACACCTTGTTCAATTGCAGCCTGTCCACGATGATAAAAACTCTGACGAAGAAGATAATGATGATGGAGATGAATATGAATATAAAGATGAAGACCGTATTGTGGAGAAGGACCATTTTGGCATATGCCAGATGTGTGAGGAAGAGATCTATTCATTTCAACTATGTTACTACACCTGTAACAAATGTGACTACTCTCTACACAAGTTCTGCGCAGAACTGCCTGAAACCCAACAAAACCACCCATTACATCCCGACCACAAGCTTACATTGTACCATGTACCACTAGAATTGAAGTGTGATATGTGTCATCTTAAGCAAAAAAAGGTCTACCGTTACTATTGTTCTGAATTCGAGTTCAACATGGACATAATCTGTGCAACCATGTCTGTACAGAAGATGGACCACCCAAGTCACCCTCACCAACTACAACGTTGTTTCGGTCCGATGATATCTCGTTGTAATGCTTGTAATGATGAACATAGTGGGACCTTCTACCATTGTACCACATGCTCTTGCTTCAAGATCCATTTGTGTTGCGCTTTGCTTCCAACCAAGTTACTTATCCAACAGTCTACAAATGAGAATTTAAGCCATTCTCATATACTTACCCTTTCATATTATTCCTTTATGAGACGAGGCTAAGTTTTTTCCACGTTGCAGAGTCTGTGAGAAAGATCCTCGTTATTTCTATTCGAACAACTGTCCTTACTTATGGCATTACAAATGCGATAAATGTCGATATTATGTCCATGTTGATTGTGCGACTTCAAGGAAAGATGCGTTTATGTCTTCTATCTTGATGCCCGCAGGTTATTATTTATTCTTTTCTTTTTAATAGTAGATTTTTTATTTGTCAGTTTGAACTTAACTTACCACATTTCATTCTTAATCAGGCTCTGGCAAAACTTACAAAATTTCAAAGACGATGATTATCCTAATCTAATTCACTGTCCATTTGCTGATGAAAATGTCAACCTTCTCAGGCACCATTTTAAAAACAAAGGTGAATTAGTTATCAAAAGGGAGATTGACGGTGAAATGTTTTGTCATCCACACCCGCTGGTTCTTTTAGACACAATCCTTAACGGGTCAGTTTCTCTTCATGATCCCATGAAAAAAGTGGAACTACTCTGTGACGGATGTGTGAGACCAATCACCAGTATGCCCTTTTATAAGTGTTCCGAACATGATTGTGATTTTGTTCTTCATGAGTGGTGCACTAGGCTACCGTCTCAAATACAGGAGCACTATCCAAAGCATACGGTTGTTTTCTTGCCAAAGATCCCTAAAAGCGTCTTAGGTGTGTTTTTTTGTAAGATTTGTAGGTTACCTTGCAATGGTTTTGCATATGGATGCATACAATGTGAATATTGTGTGGATATCCATTGTGGCTTCATACCTGATGTAATCACACATGAAGCCCACCCTAACCATCTCCTATTAAAATTCGATGCTTCACCACTAGATAAGAAACTGTATTGTAAGGCATGTAGGGAGGGTATATATAGAATGGGGTTTTGTTGTCCCACTTGTGATTTTTATCTGGATTTGAATTGTGCTTTGTTATTGCCTAGAACGATAAGTCACAAGTACGATAAACATCCACTGACTCTGAGGTACTATCCTGCTGAGAACTATATTGGCGAATACTTTTGTGAGATTTGTGAGCGTGAGTTTAACCCGGCAGCAGCGTGGTTCTATCATTGCAGCATGTGTGCCCACTCCATGCACACTGTTTGTGCTCCCCTAAAGCTTCAGTTTGAACAGCGGTCAGGTTTGTCTTATAGCAGGAGTATTATCTTTAAGTTTTTAAATGTCAAGTTTGGAAGAAGAATTATGTTAAGTGATCACCCCACCTTGTCACATTTGTACAAGGTATTAAGGATGATGGCTATTGCCCTAAGTGTGATACTGGTTTGTGGTACGATTTGGTCTTTAAGTGCTTTCCGTGCAAGTTTGCAGTTCATTATGAGTGCGTGTGTGAACGAATTACAAGTTAGTTGCAAATCTATCTGCCTTTTGATGCTAAATTAGTTGCAAATCTATGTAGTAATCTGGTTTTTTAATCACGTGAGCTGATATTAATGTGTCACTTACTTTTATCGTAATCTTAACGCCCGGTATTAATATAATTTAGCTTATTTTTCTTCTATAAAAGTTTAAATACTTTTACTATGTTGTGTTGATTAACCATAACACAGTACTCACAATTTCGTTAAGCGAAAAAAGAGAACCAAATTTGACAATCCAAAGTGCACGTGTAAACGAATTACATCCAAAGAACAAGAAACTAACGAAAATGAAAGGCGAATTATTGTTATGAACTCAGAAACAAATGTGATTACAAATGGAATTGAGAAACGATTACAAATATTGTGCATATTTGTAGACACTGGATTTTTCCTAATTAGGCTTCTTTATTTCTTTAACCGAATTAAGCAAACCGTAACTACATTAATTAAACTGAATAGTTATCCGATGGTTCAGTTAAGTCATAACTGATTAACCAAAAATTATGGTTTGGTTGTGGTTGGCTGTTTGTTTGCATCTAAATGGAACAATTCAGATGTAAACATCTAATTCATTCAGACTTCAGACTGTTTGGTTCCAAACAGAAAAACATCTGAATGGTTAAAATTAGGTCTGCATCATTCAGACTTATTGTTGTTGCTGAATGAGACAGAGGCTCATTTAGATCTGACTCGTCTGGATGAACCAAACAGTTAGTGTATGGCATAACGATTAACCGAATCGCTCAATGCTTATAGATAGATATGTGTGTGTGTGACAGTGTATGTAGACGTTGGATTTTTCTTAGTTGGTATTCTTTTCTTTTTCTTTTTCTTTTTTTAGTTGGAGTCTTCATAGAGAAATATAACTCATTTTTTATGCTTTTTTCAAGTCATCATTAATGTAATTATATGTATATTTCTTGGTTTTTAAGTTATGTAGAATAGGAACTTAATGTAATTTATTAACCTGAAAATTGTGTATATACTTAATAATTTCTTCATTATGTACAACCACTAATGCATTGTGTATAAGTTTTTAAAGCATTCATAATAATGTGATATTGATTGGTTGTAGCACAATAATAATATGAGGATCTGTGGCGCAATGGTAGCGCGTCCAAGCTTCGTCATTGTAAGCGGGCAACCACTGCGACATTTTCTGGTTATGTTGAGCAAATAATCGAATTAACCGTGACCAGGTTAAATGAATTGGGTAGTTAATAGATGGTTTGGTTAAGTCATAGCTGACTAACTGAAAATTGTGGTTAGGTTATGGCTTTAGTGTTTGAGATAACAATTAACTAAACCGAGCGTGTGTGTATTGCACACATTGGATTCTTCCTGATTAGTCTTCTTTATTTCTTTAAACGAATTAACTAAATCGTAACTACATTACCCAAACCGAATAACTAATCGATGGTTCAGATAACCCAATAGTTAGTATTCTTTTCCTTTTTCTTTTCTTTTTCTTTTTCTTGTAGGAGTCTTCACAGAGAACTCATTTCTTTTCTTTATGCTTTTTTCAAGTCATCAATAATGTAATTATAAATATATAGTTTCTTGGTTTTTAGGTTATATAGAATAGAAACTTAATGTAATTATTAACCTGAACAAGCGCCTCCACATTATTGAAAAAGAACCATGAAAGCTACACAACTTAATGAAGGTTTTTTTTCCTTACCAACAATTAAGACTCAACATATTTATAAAACTAGGCCTGTATACGAGCCAAACGTTTAGTAAATCGTTCGACGGGAAGTTCGTTTATGTTCATTCTTACTTATGCTCATTTATGGTCTTTTATCTTTGTTCAATGTTCACTTATGTTCGTGAACTATTATTATATATTTTAAATGAACGAACATAAACGAACACGAACATACTTATTTTCTAAACTAACGAACATGAACTCAAATATATGCCCGAGTAAGTGTTCATTTTCGTTTAAAGTTAAATGAGCGTACATCAACATGCCTTTATACGTGTTCGTTCGGTCCGCTTACATGCCTATATAAAACATCAGTGTTGAGACTGTCCAAGTAAAAGTAATACTTGGACAATTTCAACACTTATGCTTCATTATCAAATGGAGTTAACACTCAATTGTCTGTTAGGGGTGTTTTCTCCCTTTAATTATGAAGTCACTTGAGTAATCAAAGTTTGCTTAAATATATTAAAACAATCAGATTTCAAGTTACTTGAATTAGTCGATTGAATTTGTAATTTTGAAATTTAAATTAAAAATTTAACGGCTCCTGTTTTAATTTAGTCAACCACACGACCTGATCCAAATCGCGACAGATCCAAAATTTCTAACGTTTGACGGTGAAAAGTCTTAACACCGCGAAAAGGGACCACATTGGAAAAAATCATGGACAGCCACTAGCTAAGCTCGAGCTTTGTGTAAGTTAAAGAAGTCAAGCTCGAGCCTAGTCGAGCTCGGGCATGGCTTGGATCCTTTACACTCATAATGTGTAATAATTTATTTTTGCAATTTGAAAACAGCAGGAGTTTTATACATTACTTTTAGTAATTTCTGATGCCCAAGATAAAAGAAATATATGATCGATCAAGGAAATAAGAAGATAACAATTTGCAAAAGGTATATATAGACCACAAACATGTTCGTTCATGTCTTTTGATCTTAGTGCTAATTACAACTTTAATCCTTCTACAATGCATAGATATAAAACTAACTAAAACATACTATGACATATTTACATAACTAACCCTAGACTCTAACTTGAAGGGATTAAATCTAACAATTTCAATAATACTTTTTGAACTTTGTAGTCATTTGCATGAGACTTGTAGTTCACAAAATGAGATTTGCTTTCCATTCAATTACTCCAAGTATCTCTTTTGAACCCAAATTCCTTTCGTGTAATCACTGATATTCTTAATCATCGCCACTATTTATTCATGCATCCCGTTCTCGTCTTCATTCGCTAAAATCCATCTTTCAGCAGTCTCTTATTTTTTCAGTTTCCTTATCCAATTTGCTGAAGTCTCCCTTTCTGCAATACTACTCTGCAGGTATGTCTTGTGTTTTGAAGTTTTATTCATTTGGATGACTAATATTCAGACAAGGGAATTAAATTGGAATGTATACTGTTAAACCTATTTTCTAAATAAGTGAATATGAAATCAAAGGACTAATAAGAAAAAATGTTTACATTATTTTAAACTTTTTTAGTTCTAGCATAGGGGTGTTCAATATTCAACTCGGATTCGAAAAATTCGAAATTCGACATGATTTGAATTCAATTTCTAATATTCAAATTCGGTTTTCAAAATTCGAATTCGAGTCTAATAAATTCATGATCTTAGTCTCTTCTTTTTACAATTTCTTCAATACAACTCTCCATCAGGTATGTCTCTTGTTTTTCGTGTTTATTCGTTTGGATGATTAATATTTACACCAATTTTCCAGAGAATAATCAAAGTACTAGTAAAAAAAATCTTAACATTATATTAAACTTTCTAGTTCCAGCATGATTTAGACATCCTAAACATCCCTGATTTCGGGAAATATATGGTGTTCTTTTGATGTCATTAACATCCTAAACTTTAGAAAATTGATCATATGACTACAAGTAGGACATGCCCTGTGTAAAGTAATCTGATGTCTTTTGGTTAAGCTAGAACATCAGATAATTTGTTATAGAAGTCTAGATTTTGTATTCTGTTATTTCATTATTGTTCTTTGAAGAAATGTTAGAAATTTAATAATAGATTAATATAACTTGCTTTATGAATCAATGTTTCGATTTTTTGTAGAAATAATATATCCATCAATGTATATTTATTGGAAGTTAATCTGAATTAGACATTGTGTGAAAGTCATAGGTGGTGATTGGTGAACACTACAAGAGCCTGGAGACATGTTTAATTTATTGGTATGCTTGTCCGTTTAATAAGACGCAACGAGTTACACGTTTGCTTTCTGGATCGATGTAAATAATATTTTTTATTGAAATATCTCTCTTAAATTTAGTGACTTTCACAAAAAAAAATGCATGTTATCTAGTTGTTTGAATCATAGATATTAAAAGTTTGAGTTATAGTATATTTAGAAAATGATTTAATGTAAATAGATATGTTAGGGGTCATTGTAAGCGTCAAGAATATAATAAACAGAAAGAGTCGATCTCGGTTGAGATCAAATTCCATGTTCTTCGGCCTGATTTCTAACATATGTATTTTTTTACACTTATTATTTTATGAGGATATTTGTGGTTATGTGAGTTTTGTAACACATGTATTTTTTTTTATATATAATGTAGTTGCAATGGAACAACTTAAGCATTTTAGTCATGTGCATATACTAGACCTTATTCAATTGCAACCTGACCACGACAATAAAAATTCTGACGAAGAAGATAATGTTGATAGAGATGAAGATGAATACACAGATAAAGATGTTATTGTGATGGAAGAGGACCATTTTGGCATATGCGAGATGTGTAAGGAGGAGATCTATTCATTTCATCTATGTTACTACACCTGCAACGATTGTCACTACTCTCTACACAAGTTCCGTGCGGAATTGCCTGAAACCCAACACAACCACCCATTACATTCCGACCATAGTATTACATTGTGCAAGTATTCAAACACTTGGAGGTGTGATATTTGTAAGCTTAACCGAGAAAATCTCTACATGTACGATTGTTCCAACTGCGAATTCATCACGGACATAATCTGTGCAACCATGTCTGTACAGAAGATGGACCACCCAAGTCACCCTCACCAACTACAACGTTATTTCGGTGACATGATATCTCATTGTAATGCTTGTGGTGATGAACATGGCGGGACCTTCTACCATTGTACCACATGTTCTTGGTTCAGGATCCATTTGAGTTGCGCTTTGCTTCCAACCAAGTTACTTATCCAACAGTCCACAAATGAGAGTTTCAGCCATTCTCATTTACTTACCCTTTCCTATTCCTTTCCTTATATTGACTTAAAGGCCAAGTTTTTTCCTCGTTGCAGAGTTTGTGATAAAGGTTATGATCCTTAGGAACCGGAAGATAATTCTTACTCGTGGCATTACAGATGTGATAATGTCGATATTACGTCCATGTTGATTGTGCGATTCCAAGTAAAGGTGCGTTTATGTCTTCTATCTTGATGCCCGCATGCTATTATATATTATTTTGGTTTCAATAATAGAAATTGTGCATGTCAATTTGAGCTTAACTTACGACACATCATTCGTTAATCGCAGGATATGGCAAAACTTACAAAAACTTCAAAGATGATGAGCATCCTAGACTGTTTCACTTTCCACTTGCTGATGAAAATGTCAACCTTCTCGCACACTACTTTATCAACAAAGGTGAATCAAATATAAAAAGGTAGATTGGCGGTGAAATGTTTTGTCATCCACACCCGCTAATTCTTTTTGACACATATCCTAACGGGTCAGTTTCTCTTCATGATCCCATGAAAGAAGTGGAACTACTTTGTGACGGGTGCGTGAGACCAATCACCAATATGCCCTTTTATAAGTGTTCCGAACATGATTGTGATTTTGTTCTTCATGAGTGGTGCACTATGCTACCCTCTCAAATACAAGACCACCCCGACCATCCAGAGCATACGCTTGTTTTCATCCCAAAGACCCCTACAAACTCCTTAGGTTTGTTTCCATGTGAGATTTGTTTGTCACCTTGCAATGGTTTTGCATATGGATGCATGCAATGTAAATATTATGTGGATATCAATTGTGGCTTCATACCTTATGCAATCACACATGAAGCCCACCCTAACCATCTCCTATTAAGACTTAAAACTTCACCGGGATTTAAGCTTTGTAAGACATGTAGGCTGTTTATGCATGGATTGGGGTATCATTGTCCCGTTTGTGATTTCTATCTCCATGTGAGTTGTGCTTTGTTATTACCTGAAACGATAAGGCACAAGTACGATAAACATCCACTGAATCTAAGATACTATCCTGCTGAGAACCATAGTAGCAAATACTTTTGTGAGATTTGTGAGGATGAGTTTGACCCGGCAGCGTGGTTCTATCATTGCAACACGTGTGCCTACTCTATGCACACTGCTTGTGCCCCCCTAAAGCATCAGTGTGAGGGGTCGACATTTTACTATTACAGGAATTCTTTTTTTAAGTATTTAAATGTCAAGTTTGGAAGAAGAACTACGCTAAGAGATCACCCGCATCCTGTAACCTTTGTACAAGGTATTAAGGATGATGGCCAATGCATTAAGTGTGCTAAAGATTTGCAGTATAATATGATCTTCAAGTGCTACCAGTCCAAGTTTGCACTTCATTGTGGGTGTGGGTTATTATTATTCTCATAATAATAACCTGCAACCAATCTGTAATTGCAAATCTATGTCATAATTTGTTTTATTATTCACATGAGCTGATTTTAATGTATCACTAAGTATTAATCGTAATATTAATGATCTATAACGCCCAATATAAATTTAATTCAATTTTTTTAAGCTTCGCCACTGGTACTCGCAATAGTAATATGGTTTAGTTAAGCTAAAAAAGAGAACCAAAGTGTTAACAACGAAGTTTTTCTAAAAAATGAAGAATCGGGTCAGCTCGGCAACTCTAAAAACCCGCAACTAGATGGTAAATTGCGAAAATGGACTACCCGTGTACCCGTGACCAAAGTCTTGCCCATGCAACATTTGTTTGTTTTTTTTATTTAATATTTGATGTTATTTAATACATTTTATTCATAGATAAATGTCGGGTCCTTCTTGGTTTTTTATAAGCTGCGTGTTTCTTGTATGTATTGGACCATGGATCTTAGCCGTACGGATTAGAGTTGATGTTTTTTACATGAATAAATTAAGGTATGTTTTTTGACACACATATATCTTGTTTATACCATCAACCCCCCACCCGACACGATTAAAACTTCTAATACTATTATAACATGTGTGCTAATTATGGAATCTGATTTGTTGTCAACGAACGAGAACGAGATATGTCCAAGTTCGTTTGTTTAACTTTATTCGAACTAATGATCGAGCACAAACAATTAAACGAACGAGGCTTTCTTGTATGGGTTCGTTTGGTAAGAAAATGAGTGTGTTCATGTTCATTAATGTCATTCGTGAATAATATAAACAAATGGTTCACGAATACACACAAACAAAGATAATTGGACATAGATGAATCAACATAATCGAACGAATACTAATTAAAGTAAACGTGAACATCAACATGCTGGGTCTAAAAATAATATGTGATATTATAATTTCACAAAACGAAACCAAATTTTATGGGCCAAAATACTTAAAAAAATACATAAATGAACGAATGTTCGTAACCAAAAAAAAATATTCTTGTATGTTCGTTTTTTTAAATAAACGGACTTCCAATCAAACAGTTTATAAGCAATTCACTAAACGCTCAGCTCGTTTACATGCCCATTTGTTATAACAAATTATAACAAATAACATGTAACATTTGATGTTCTAAATTTGTCCTGTTGATCACAACTCACAAGGATGTTAATTCAAATTTTTATTTTACATGAACATATATTCAACATGTAGTCGCACTTGTAGGCCTTGTTGACCACGTTAAAATGTTTGTTTTATTGGGTTGGCTAGTGAATAAAGTGTCATGACTTAAGGGCTGTAAACGAGCCGAGTCGAGCCGAGCCATAGTGTGCTTGAGCTCGAGCTTGAACATAATCGAGCTGGCTCGAGCTCGACTCGTTTTCTTTATCGAGCTGAAAAATCGAGCTCGAGCTCGTTGAGCCAATCTCCTTTAATTTTTTTTTAATTTTTTTTTATTTTACAAATTTTGATATATAAAAGGCAAAAAATATAATTTTAACATACACATTATATGAAGATTATAAAATAGAGAATTTATAACTTTATGTGTTTTATTTTCGTTATTCTTTTATAAGGTTTTAAGTATCAAGTGACATAATATATGTATAAATATGATATTATTATATATAGATATTAAAATTTAGGGTTTAATCTAAACGAGCCGAGCTAACGAGTCGAGCCAAAGCTCGGCTCGTTTAGAAATCGAGTCGAGCCTAGCTCAATTAGAATCGAGCTTTTTCGAGCCGAGCTTTTTTCGAGCTATTTTCGAGCGAGCCGCGAGCCACATGCTTTTTGAACATCCCTACATGACTAGCACCCCTGCTTGTAGTTCTTCCTGGTCATGTAAAATTGCTTGTTATACATTTTTGATTATGATGAAAATAAAATAAAAAAATTGAAATAAACGAGTTGATGAATGATTAAAATCATTAGAAAGATGTTTGGTCAAGTGATGTATTGAATTAATAATAATGTTTTTGAAACATGCCAGTTGTTTGTATTTACAAGCTTTAGCTGACGTATTTTATAAAAGTATTTTCAAGTATTCATACATAAATGATAGGGATATTAGCAATAGCGATATTTTGCCAAAGGGGCAAAGATTCTTTAAGTGTCAATAAAAGGTGGCTATGTATGACATAACTCATTATACGATTTCAAAAGAAAAGAGATTGTAAATACTTATTGAGTTAACTGCATGGTTGGTCTCTGTGATTTTGCAGATGTGAAGCCATAATCAGATTACCAAAGTGTATAAGAAGATGAAGCTTGTGATGATTTGGAGGACTCAGAGGTGAAACATGATGAAGTTAACGGCGTGAAACCAGAATCATTAGATGACAAAAGTGTAACGTCCCGAATTTAATTCACATTGGATATAAATGAAAGGATGTGGTTCATTTGGAACATTTGTAAAGTGCAGGGGTTGATTGTGTTATTTCCAGAACTTCTAGAATAAAAGAGCGTTAAAGAAGAAAATACTAGTATTAACAATGCCAGTCTTGAATCAGGTAAGAACTTTACGACACACAAGTGTCACAAAAGTTGAGAAGAAGATGAAGCTTCAAATTCGTTCTAGGACAATTTAAAGATCTTAGAGGCGAAAATGATCAAATTAATGATGTGAAACCAGAATTAGATGGCAAAAGTGTAGACAAAGATGAAGCTTGTGATGATTTGAAGGACTTAGATGTGGAACATGATGAAATTAATGGTGTGAAACTAGAATCAGATGACAAAAGTGAAGAGGAAGATGAAGATCGTGACAAAGTTAACAATGTAAAGCAGGTCCGGAAGTTGATTGAAAGAACTCAGAGGTGAAAAATGATGATGCGCGTGATTTGAAACCAGAGTCAGATGAAGAAACATAATTTGAGGAGAATGTTATGCATAAAATCAACTTATATTAACAAATCGAATCATATCTACATGTTTAGTACACGAAACCTGTTAAGCCCATATACAATACCTTATAATTTATAAAATTTATAAAGCTATACTGGTCATTATGTAATTTATATATGTATATTTAACGTTTTATTCATCTTTCACCCGTGCGTTAAAGTAAATTACACTACCAAAACTCGACTAAGTCAAATACATTACTCATTATATTCATCGCTCCTTATAAAAAAAGTAAAACTTTTGTGTTGTTACATGAAACTATAAAACCTTGGGGGATTATTTCACAAAAATGATAAAAACTTATAACAATTACAATAATATTTCATTCAATTCAATAATATTTATAAAAGAAACTAAAACCCTAACTGCCATTGTCTTCCGTTTCCACCACTGTCACGCCGTCGCTCATCTCCGCCGTCATCGGTAACCATTTATTAAACTATTTTAACCAGAAACGTAATTAGGTTTAGCTGTTCAATTAGTTTTAAACTTAGGGTTTATCGGTTTGTGCTATTTAGTTCAATTTGCTTATTATTAGTTGCTTGTGATCAATGCTTACGCAGTGTGTGTGTTAATAATGTTAACTTAACATTATATCTATTTTGTTTGTCTGATTGTTCGATTTTGAATTGGACCAAATGGTTTAGGGTTTCTGCAATTAGGTTAAATGTGTAAATTACGGTCGGTTTTGGGCTAAAATTGAAGTAAAAAACCCAACTTGAAGCTTTTGAATTTTCTGAAGGCCGTTCGGTTTTGGTTTTTTCTTTGGTTTTGTCATTTGAGCAAGAAATTTTTGGAGTTTTGTGCCCAAATCAATCATTTTGTTAATTAATAACTAATTGATTGTTATGCTTTCAAATTACTTTAAATAAAAATTGAAAATTTGGTTCGGTTCGGTTTTTTTAGTTGCTACTTCATTCAAAAACCAACCGTGAGTTTGGTTTTTACAATAGCTTAAAACCAAACCGGTTGATTTTGTTTCGGTTTACTTTTCTCGGTTTCATGCACACCGCCACGTGTAACTAGATTAAAAGTTTAGTGTTTATGTGTGTATTATTCTATGTTGAAAAATTATATAGGGTTTTGTTTTTGAAGTGATTTAAAATTGGTTATATGACTAATTACATAGGGTCTTTCTGAACAGGTGAATTATAAAGTTGGTTCAAAATGCAGAACGATGAGGTTATATGGCAAGTCCTCAGGCACAAGCACTGCAGTTATATGACAAAGTGAGTGTTTCAGCTATGGCTATCGACTCATTTTATGTATTACTTGATACGTTTTACTTCTTAGGAGAAAAACTGCATAAAAAGTTTTTTACTGTTATAAACTATATGCTATATGTCAGATTTTTTTTAATAAATAACATATTAGTTGCTGATATTTTTTCTTCATAAATTTAAAGGATTGCTAATTTTGTTTTTGAATAATTGGATTTATTATCTTAAATTTTTTTGAAACTACACACTCATTCAAATCCGGCTATTAACCGATGGTTAATAGGAATAACTAAACGATCTTTTACAATAACTAAAGTAACCGAACCAGTTATAACCTAAACCGATTGGTTATGAAATATTTAAACCAAAACTGATAGGTTATAAGTTTGGTTTTAGTCGGTAACAGAGTAATGCTCAACAGTGTTTTTGTCCCAGTTTTAGTGGTGTAAGTGTGTAATTTATTAACAGGATTACAGCTGGAATTTTTTGTCGGAACCCTTACAATATAACTGGAGTCTGTAACCGGAGCTCATGTCCACTTGCTAACAGTCGTTATGCTACCATACGCGATCATGAAGGTACTGTTTATAACATAGTTATTGACTTCTGTTTTGTCTTTAATGTTTTTTATATAACGGATTTCACAACTTTTTTTGATGCAGGAGTCTTTTACTTGTACATGAAAACCATAGAGAGGGCACATATGCCAAATAAGTTATGGGAAAGAATCAAATTGCCTCGCAATTATGAACAAGCCCTTGAAATTATTGACAATAATCTGGTATACATTTATTCAGAATGTTATTTCTAGATATTTAAATTTCATATTGTAAATTTGTAATCACTTTTGTGAACTGTCAGATGTACTGGCCCAAGTTTCTTGTGCACAAGGCAAAGCAACGGTTGACTAAAATGACCCAAATGCGCATACGCATGAGGAAACTCGCTCTTAAAACAAGGTTGGTTGACATCTCATCTTTCTATATTTCAAAATGATAAATATACAACATAGCGCTTGGACTTCTACCTTTTCCTTATACTATTAAGTTAAGGAGAAACTTCATATATATATATACATATATCTTTCTAAAAGTTCAAAGTTTTATAATATTATATTTATTGGTTAAAAACATGATCATGTCAACTTACTCATTCAATAGTTAATAAAATACATATAACAGCTATACATTCTATCTATCATACCATTTAGGGACAATTTTATGCATATCTTCCTAAAAGCTAAAAGTTTCATGGTGTTTACACTTTATATTCATTCTTTTAATAACGTTCAAATTATCATTATTACGAGTTTTACAGTTCACAAGATAAAGTCAATTACTTAACGATTTGTTCACCAAGTAACTGTAAAAGATTATAATCGCATATGCACTGAGATGATCCACTTTTTACAGAAACAATGGTTTTCTAGTTGTTTATCAAGTGAAGTTGATTGTTATAAGTAATTAAATTGTTTTCTTACCGTGTGATGAGCTACATATGATTTTTTTAAATATGATAATCTAAAAATTGGAAGGATATATATGAGTTAGTTATTTAAAGAAGGTGAATATGTTGCTCTAATTCTATTGAATTCTATTGAGTTTATATAAACTGTTTTATGTGGTTGTTTTTTTACTTTTTAACCATGTAGGGAAAAGATAATGACAACTCCTAGAAAAGAAAAGAAGAGAGAATCTAGAAGAGAGGAGAAGGCGGAGCGAGCCGCACTTTTGGATAAGGTTACACTTTTATAAAATGGTTTTAGGTTCTTGTAAAACATTTTTACAGCTTTTAACAATAATATTGTAATATTGTTTTACAGGTTATCGAGAAGGAAGTGCTTGAGCGTTTAAAAAATGGAGTGTATGATATAGTTAATGTTAATCAAGCTGCGTTCGATAAATTAATTGATCAAATTGACCAAGAAGAAGAAAAAGAGGTTGGTCATAGGAGCTATGTAATTTGTAGTTGAATACGTAACACAGAAGCATTCAATGTTCTTGTTTTTGTTGTAAAAAATGCATTCTAAACGCCTTTTGTTTGACAGGCTGAAATAGAATATGTTGAAGCGGATGACGACATGATGGAACTTGAAGATGATTTAGAGGATATTGATTTTTCAAATGAAGTTTATGGAAGTGGTAAGATTCTTATAGCTGTGTGTAGGGGTGGCAAATGTGACCCATTGGGTTGTATTAACATGTATATAATGGGTCGGAATGGGCCAAACTAATCAAACTTAAAATGAATATGATTGAAACGTGTCAAAACGAGTTGACATTTCTTGAAGGTTTTTTTTTTAATGGAACGAAAAACAGAGGAAACTTTTTAGTACTTTTATTTTTTTTAGTTTTTGATTTATATTTCGAGTTATGATTTTTAATTACTTTTTTTTTGAATTTTTTAATAAGGGTCATTAAAAAGTTCAAAAAAAAAACAATCAAAAAATTATAACTTGAGATATAAATCAAAAACTCAAAAGGTAAAAATATTAATTTTTTTTTGCCGTTTTTCTCGTTCCATAAAAAAAAACTTGAGAAATGTCAACTCGTTTCAATCATTTTCTTTAGTTTGACCCAGTATATACATTTTAATACAACTCATTCAACCCATGGGCCACATTTGCCACCCCTTGTTGTGTGTGTAACCGAAAACAGTTTTTGTTCTTAATAATATCCGGTTAAATTACAGATGAGGAAGATGCTGAGGACGTGGATGATGAAGATGACGAGGACGATGAGTCGGAAAAAGTGGTGGTGAATCGAAAGAGGGGGCGGCCGGATTCCAAATACAATCTTAAGAAGCAGGAGAAAGATGCTAAAAGGAAAGGAAAAGTACTTGTTGAGGTACAAATTAGTGATATTTTACTTTATATTTTGAGTAATAATTATAACTTATATGAATGTAATTTGATGATGTGTTGGTTTGGTATAGGTTGAGCATGAAGAGGCAGATAGAAAGCAGAAGGCAATTGCATGAGTATGATATGCTGATTTTTGGTTCATTAAAAAGACTTCAAATGAATGTTTTCATGTGGTGGATGATGTGTTGTAAAAGTTTTGATCTTTATTTAATATCTTTGACTTTGTTATTTTTGATTAGTTATTTAATATCTTTTTTTTAATTAAGAATCCGGTTTATCAACAATTATAAAATTGGGATTATTGTCTTAAAATGTTAATTTTTTTACTTAAAAACAATATTTATAGAAGAATGTTTTTGTTATTTAATCAATTTTTCTTGTAATAAAGAGCTAAATTGTGTATGTCTTCGTATGTTATATCTTTCGTGCCTAGTCGTTAGCTGATTTTCAACCAAATTGTCTCTTGTAAGTAGTTTTGACTTGTTCACGCGTATTTACTTACACATGTGTGAGTATGAGTATTTATGTTTTTATTCATCTATCTT
Organism: Bidens hawaiensis; assembly: GCF_021521415.1. Classification (NCBI taxonomy): domain Eukaryota; kingdom Viridiplantae; phylum Streptophyta; class Magnoliopsida; order Asterales; family Asteraceae; genus Bidens; species Bidens hawaiensis. The sequence continues at coordinate 786,523 of NW_027491681.1, read as the reverse complement.
GTATAAAGCGGGACTTCTATATATTAAAAAGCAATGTCGATGCTCTCACACAATTTCACTATTCATCATTTTCTTCAATTTCGACCACACATTCTATATTAAAACCATCGTCGGGCCAGCCGCCAGCCCACCATTGATTTTCATATGGTTCTCCTAAACTTATATAAGATTTTCATATTATACATCTAAAGTTCAATAAAGTTACACAAACAATCCCTTACTCAAAGCTTACACAAAAAACTCCTAAAAATCTATACGATGATCCTAAGCTTCTAGAGCTTAAAACTCTGAAGCAATACTCGCGTTTCTCCTTAATAGGGAGGAGCTCGGTACCATACCATTACTAAACCCAGATTTCTCAAAAAACTTGGTATCAGCCGGAAATAATTTGGTACGTTCCAATACCAAACCGAAACAGTTGCGATCCCGAAGCCTCAAATAGCTGGTACCAAATCGATACCGACGGTACCCGTTTAAGTACTGACGCCATTTTCTCGTCCATACTCCGCACACGCGAGTTAATACCAACTAGCTGTGATTATTAACCTAGTTTAGGTTGCTTCCAAATTTTAGAGGTGTACAAACCTGTTTAAAACTCAAATCCTGTTTGGGTTGAAACTGATTCGGTTTAGTCAACAAAAGTCAAAACCGGTTTATGATTGGTTTCAATTCGGGTTGGAACTGGTTTCTGGACAAGGTTACGATCGGTTTTATGAGGAAAATCACAAACTGGTTTATACATAATCAGTTTCGTTTGATTTTCTGGTCGGTTCAGTTAACCGGTTTCCTATTTTGAAAAAAAGAAAAAATGAAAATCAGAGTCAAAGTCTAACATTTGACAAATTCAAACATTCGACAAATCAAATCCCATAAAAGGTCTCAAGTCTCAACCTGCGACTGTGTTCACAACCAGAAAACAATGGCGGACATAACGAAGGTAGACGATGATTCAGACGAAGTCAACCTGGAAGTTATACAAGTACTAAACAAAGCATCTGATGAAGTCGTTGACCGGGTTGACCTTTCCGGTCAACAGTTAAAGTTTCTTCCAGAACAATTTGGAAAGCTAGCTGGTTTAGTTCATCTTAATCTATCTAATAATCACTTACAGGTTTTAATTGTTCATTTTAATACCCTGATCATATATAAGTTGTTGTAATATGCTCCAGAGAGGATTCTTTAATTATTATAATATCTTGTTTGCTTTTGCTGTCCTAGCCGAGCCCGAACTCGACTTGCCTCGAGCTCGGCTCGTTTTGACTTGTAAATAGCTCGAGTCGTTTTTACAAGCTCGAGCTTGGGTCGTTTATTATTATTATTATACATTTTTGTATGTGGAGAAAAAACATAAACGAGCCCAAGCTCAGCTCAGCTCAAGCTCGTATGCAGTACCTTAAACGAGCCAAAGCTCGACCAGAGCTCGGCTGTCGGGCTGTGCAGTGAGATATTAATAGATAGTAGCCGAAAATAGTCAAAACTTAAAATACACAAGGCTTGAGCCTGGGCTCGATAAATAAGCAGGCTTTGTTTGATGCTCGGGCTCGGCTCGTTCGACCTTTTAATTGATACAATCTCGAGCAGCTCGGCTTGCTTGCACCACTAGTTGTCAGTGATTAGTTTTCAACTTCTGGGTCGATCTGAATTCTTCAAAATTTTGGTAGTTTTGTTTGCAATTAGGTTGATTTTATACAATATTTTGCTTATGGTGTAAAAATCATGATTAGTCACCGATTAATTGGAGATTAATCGCTAATCGGTATGCTACCGATTCAATTTCATCTAACTTGGCCCAAATTATTCAAAATCTGTTAAAATTTGGTCAAAGTTGGTAAAAACCTTCGAAGTATTTGAAAACTAATACTTATTAATCCAATCCATATTAATCGCTAGGCGGTACCCTCATCGAGTGACCAGCTCCTAGCGAGTTCTACAACACTGCTATTCACTTGGTTTTATTTTTGTTGTAAAACAGGTGCTTCCTGATTCAATTGCAGGGTTAGTGAAACTAGAGGAACTTGATGTTTCATCAAATCTTTTAGAATCCTTACCGGATTCCGTCGGTTTGTTGACCACTCTCAAAATCTTGAATGTTTCCAGCAACAAACTTAATACCCTTCCTGAAAGCATCGCCTTTTGCAAGTAATACTTCAAAACTCTTTATAGTGGTGTAAACAAGCCAAGCCCGAGCTTGCAAAGGCCTAAGCTCGGCCCGTTTAAAGCTTTATCTTCAAAGCTCGGGCTCAACTTGTTTATTATTTATTTAACTATTTTATTTATAGCGTTATAATTATTTACATATATATTTATATTATATATAAATTATTTTTATCATAATTTTGTATATAATAATAGTTATTTTATAAATATAATAATGAAAAGTTTTATAAATAAAAATCTCGTTTAGGCACGCGAGCCGGCTTATGCTCGTTTATTAATTATTTAATATTTGAGCCTCAACAAATTCTCTAGATTGGGCTCGAGCTTGTTTAAGCTCAGCTCTATTTATGTTTTTAACGGGCCGATCTCTAGTAGCTCACAAGCAGCTCGGTTTGTTTACACCAACTATACTTATAACTTTATATACTCATATGTCAACATTATTTTTTTATCAACAGGTCATTGGTAGAACTACATGCAAGCTTCAACAACATAAAGCTCTTGCCAACAAACTTCGGTTTCGGACTAGCAAACCTTAAAACACTCTCAATCAGCCTCAACGAGCTTCGTTTCCTTCCAACGACCATTAGTGAACTCGAGTCTTTAAGCCACCTAGATGCTCATTTCAATAAGCTTCATGGCATTCCATCTTCCATAGGAAAGTTAACAAATCTCAAAACTTTGAACTTGAGTAGTAACTTCAGCAACTTGACCGAACTACCCGACACGATAACTGATCTTGCAAACCTTAAAGAGCTTGATATTAGTAACAACCAAATCCAGGTTCTACCTGAATCATTTGGTCAACTTCAGAAGTTGACTAAACTAAACGTGGATCAGTGTCCGCTTATAGTTCCTCCTATGGAGATTGTGGTTGAAGGAACCGAGGCTGTTAAACGTTTTATGGTTAAGTGGCGGGTTGAGAATATTGCTGCGGAAGAACAGAGGCGGTTGGTTGAAGGGAATGATGGGAATCAGGGTGGATGGTTGACTTGGGGAAGTAATATGGTTAGTTCATATTTTGGTCAAGGTAAGTCTTCTGGTTCTAAAGATGCATATTTGGATCAGTTGTTGTAAGTTTGTAATATTTGAAGTGAACGTGTGTATGTTGTCAACTTATGTTGCATAAATATATGATAAGAAATAATGTTGTTTAAAAATTAAAATCTTATTGCTACTACTTGTTACTTCAAGGCGAGTAATCGTTGTATCTAAAGCAATTTCGTCCCTATAGAGTGTTTCGGGTGATTAGCGACACGTGTAGGATGTTGAACAACTCAACACATAAATGTAATAACTCGAATGAACTATTGTATTAGTGTGGCGAACGATGGATATAAAAATTTTTGTTCCATTTATAGTGAATCATGGATGCTAGAATTTTGTTGATGAGGGTTATTGGTTTCGTTCTGCCATGACTTATCAGGGGATCGACCACAACTCTCGACTAGTAGGGTGTCAACCAGCTAACCCAAACATTCCACACGAACAAGCAAATACAATCATCAAACGTTTAGACATGTCACACTAGACTCCTTTTATTAGCAAGCTCCGGCCCAACAAGCACAGAGGAATCGTTACACCGTTATAACATGTATCTTCCAAAACCGACTACAACTATAACCAAATGAGAGACAATGAACTTAACGTTCACTCAATAGTTTTATCGACGTTACAAATTCTTTATTTACATAATAACGTCTCAAATATATTAACAGTCTTAAACATAATAATAATAATAATAATAATAATAATAATAATAATAATAATAATAATAATGTATGGCAACTCATGTTGTGACTTGACACATTGTTTGTATATCCAAAAACACACAACATCCAAAACATATATATAGGAATTTCGTTAAACATCTTTTGATTGAACATTTTGATAACTCATGAATATGGGTCCAATTCTATATATTGTTTAGGATTCTAATCCAAGGGTGATTAATAACTTGACGGCTTCGATTAAAGGTTTCCTACCGACCAATTAAACAAAATGGATGAATGAAGCAAAGTAGCCAAACAAACAAGATTCCCAATTGAAAAGAAAGGACTATCTTTCCATTTTTTTTAAGATGTTTAATATTTTTTTTATTATTGTAAAAAGAACAATGGCTTCAACTGGTGTCCACTCAGCGTCAACAATGGCTTCAACGAGTGTTCACTCAGCGTCCAACTAGCACAACGACAACACATCGAGCATGTTTGGTAGAGAGCTTTTAGAATCTTCAAGCTTTTAGGAAAAATCTATTACTTAATAAAAAACCTTGTTTGATTGAAGTAGCTTGAAGCTTTTAGGTTAGGAGAAAAAACTCATATTGGGAAACTTCAACTAGTAGCGTTTAAAAAAAGCTACATGTTTTTAGTATTTGAAATTACTTCAGTAACCTTCCAAGATATATACATTTAGTATTATGTTATCATAGTTATGCCTATTTTCATCATTTTATACATTTTATTAAAAGTTACAGCTATTATAACAAAATATATCTGAAAAACTTCACTACCACCCTCTGACCAACCGACACCAGCTAGTTTTACAACAAGTAACAATAGTTTAAACTATAATGTAGGGGTGTGCGTGGTGCGGTTCGGTGCGCTTTTTGACTAAAACCGAACCAAAACCCAAACTTTCGGTTTTATGATTTTTTAAAATTGTTCGGTTTCGGTTTTTTCGGTTTCCAGTTTTAGGTTTTTGGGTTCATTTCAATTTTGGATACGGTTTTTTCGGTTTTGCTAATCGAGCATAACCTTTTTGGGCAAAAAAACTTGACCCAAGATATTGAAATTGGACATGATATTTTTTTTCTTTAGACTAATAATTAATAGAGCATTGAATATTTGGAACTCAAATATTAAAAGCTAATATAAGATACATTTAAATCAAAAATAAAAATGCCAGTATTATTAGTTATTAACCACATGTATAAATCAAAAATATTTGTTATTAACCATATGTTAAAACTAAACAAATAGTCATCGGCATATTTTGTTTTAATGGTTATGGTTAAAATATTATGGTTATTTTGATTTTTTTTTGTTAGTTTGGTTCGGTTTGGTTTTTTCGATTCTTAACAAAATACAAAACCAATATTACAGTTTTCGCTAAAGTTCAAAACCGAACCGTCGGTTTCTAATTCGGTTCGATTTTTTCTGGTTTTTACGGTTTCGGTTCGGTTTTTTCGGTTTTGTGTACACCCCTACTAGAATGAAGCAACCAAAAACAAGATTCCTAATTGAAAAGAAAGCAAGCACCTACAATGGACCTCCTTTCCTTCATTATTCTGTTAACTATTACCCAATTTTTCATCTTTCTTCTTATTTCCCAAATGGGTATCATTACAAAAGCTCTTATTTCAATTGGGTGCCCATCAAAATCAATCAAGGTCAAGAATTTCATAAGTAAAGGTATCAACTTTATCTTTCTTGGCTTATTTATAAGCTGGGTTTTATGAATTATGAACATTTGGAAGTGTTAATGATCAAGTTTGACTTTTTATGGTCAAAGTGGGAAGGTTCTGATGTATTAAAGTTTTTGTTGTGTTTGAATGTATATGTAGCTGGAGTGGACAAAAGAGAACCCATTAGTGAAGAGAATAAGATTGTGGTGGTGGTTTGGTACATTTAATCAAATGGAAAGAAATGATTATGTGTTTAATGATTACAAAAGTTTGCCTAGAGTCTTGCTTTTTGAACCTGGTGGTTCTTCTGCTGAGGTATTATCCTTAAATCTCTATCATTAACACACACTTAAGTTTCTTATGTTTATGTTTTAATTAGTGTTTGGTATTAAGTTTTGAAAGTTATTATGTGACATGCAAATTCTGATTGTTTAAGGATTTACATGTGAAATGACCCTAAATAATCAGATAAATTAATACGCGTTTTAGAGAGGAAATTGTTATATGCACTTTAGATTATCTTTCGATGCATACAATGAGTTGTTTATACATGACGCTACAGATTCCGACTGTTTGATCAAAATTTATGCTTAAAATACTTAAATTTCTATATAAGATAGCTCGTTAATATTGAAGTTCCCGTATTTCAGAATATTTTACTTCGAAAAGAAATAAAACTGACAAATTTTGAAATATTGGAGACAATTAAAAGTGAAATTTGGGCCCTTATATTTGCAGGTGCTTCTTTATGGTGGGAAAGTGGTGTCATGGAAGACCAATCAAGGCGAAGAATTGCTTTTTATGAGCAAAAAGGTCAGCATTTTGACAATTTATACATAATACACACACCAACACAGTTATATTAAGGTATATTGGTTTTTATTAATCCCAACTATTATCTTTTGGTCGTTGTCGGTCCCATTAACGAATTGGCTCCTGACGGTCCCAACTTTTAACGTATTTGTTCCCAACGGTCCGCGACTAACTGCTAACGCCGTTAGTTGCAGGTCGTCGTAAAAACGTTTTTGGCCAGATAAAACCACATTTATTTCCGGAAAACTCAACATTTTCGTCCCAAACATCTTTGTAACTTTGTATCGGACATTTAGGAATATTTTTCTAGTAAAAGCCCCAATTATTGAGGTCGCCGGAACCTAGAACCATCGTCGGAATCAGTTGGTGGTGCTCAAGTGGTGGTGGTTGGTTGATGGTGAGTCAGTTGGTGGTGGTGGCGGTGTTTTCGGGAAAAAATGTGGCATTTCCGGCCAAAAATGTTTTTCCAGCGACCTGCAACTAACGACGTTAGTATTCTGTTAGTCACGGACCGTTGGGAACAAATACGTTAAAAGTTGGAACCAACCGCGACCAAAAGGCGATAGTTGGGACTAATAAAAACCAATATACCTTATATTAATACGCATACATACATACATATTCAACTTCTATTGCAGTAATATCCATGTACAACACACATATATTATTGGGATTTCCATCTTTAACAAATGCATTATGTCATGCTTCATAGGCTTTCGGAAGGTCTCCTAAAGGAGGGATATCACTTAGCTTTCCACAGGTACACCATAATATTTTTTCGAAAACATGGTCAAAATATTGTTGACATGTAATCCTTGCAGTTAGGTAATATGGGGATAACAAAAGAGCTTTGTTCATCAAAGAACCATGTAAAGTCATTAGATAACATCCCGTTGCGTTTATCACCAACCGGGAACCCATCTTCCGTGGATCTAACCTTAAAAACATCACCAAATAATTTGAACACGTGGCCACGTAGGTAATAACATGTCAATTAAAGTATATATGGTTTACTTTTTTCCATTTTAATCATTTAACTTGAATATTGGGATGCTTATATTGTTATGCAGCTTTGAATTACGCCTTCGTGTTTCCTTGGGTCCCGACAAGATGACCATAACGTCTCGTATCAAGAATACCGATACCACATCCTTCCAGTTCACATTTTCTTTACAAAATCACTTTCTAGTATCCGATATAAGGTTGGTTTAGTGAAAAGTTTTGAACTTTAATAGTTTTTCTCTCTTATGTGATTTGGGCTTGTGTTTTTAGTGAAGTCAGAGTAGAAGGATTAGAGACGCTTGATTTTCTTGATAATTTGCAGCAGGGGAAACGGTTCACCGAGCAACCAGATGCCATCACCTTTGATGGAGAGGTCAATGTTTACATAAAATATTTGTATACAATTGTGATTAATTTATTTTTGTTAATATGGAGTTCTTTGATAGGTCGATCGGGTTTATACAAGAACACCGGGTAATATAGCCATTATAGACCATCAAAAGAAGAGGACGATTGTGATTCGTAATGAAGGCCTCCCGGATGCTGGTATTCTTTAACAATAATATAAAACTATATTTCTAATTTTGTTTTTCGAATCTTTAACTTCGAGAGTCATGCATGTTAAAATGCATATTAATCAGGGGTGACAATTTCTGACATGACATGAAAATAATCGGGCTTTGTATTGACCACTCCAACTTGTTTATTGTCGTTCAATATATTTATATTCTTTAATTTCTTGATTATTATAAACCACAGAATTGTGGACTCCATGGGACAATGCAACAAAAGCAACGGTTTCCGGGTTTGCAGACAAAGATTACAAGACGATGTTATCAGTAGCCTCCGGTGTTCTTGAAAAACCGATAAGTTTAAAACCGTTGGAAGAATGGAAAGGATATCAAGAGCTTTCAGTAATCTCTTCAAGTTATTGTAGTGGTCAGTTGGATGCTAAAACTGTAGCATTTTATGCCAAACCATCAAAGTAGATATAAGGTACCCTTCAAGCTATTATTGCTTATTGAAGTATTTTTCTTTTTAAAGAGTCAAAAGGTCAACCCTTTTGTTTTGTTATATTTTCAGGTTATGTAAATCTCGGGCTTTCAAGTTATGCATCAAGTAGGTGATTAGTATTTGTATAATTTGTTGTTCATATGCTTTGATGTTCTTAATAAATTGCACCATGTGTTACAAATAATGTGCATGTATTTCAGTTAGTTGCATATAAATGTTTTTGTATAATTCATTTATCAAAAGATGATTTATCAGATAAAAAATAGTGTGATGTTTAGTTTGGTTGGATGTTTGGACCACCTTAGTGAATTGGTTAGTGAGTTTGATTTGATTTCCTCTCACGTGCTGATTTGAGACTGTATAGTACTATTTATAGAAATTTGATAGCTTTTAATATAAATAAATAATGTAATATTACAAACTAGGTTATTGACTTGTGTACGACACGGGTGGACGTACACAGGTAGAAATCCAGAAAATCGTCAACAAAAGACATATATAAGATGATAAAAGTTTGTTTCATATGTTTATGTGGAGAATTATTTGATATATTTGCAATTCATATTCCTATATAAACAAAGTACTTAAAAACATAAACTTACTAAAACAAAAGATTTATAATACATTGTTTGGAAACATAATTTAAAACTTTAAAAATTACAAATTCATAAGCTGCTAAATATTTTTTTATAAACCATATTTGTTGTCTTGTTTGTAACTTTACATTGTTTATCCAAAATATGCATTTTAATACAATCTCTACTCTTCATTCTTGAAAAAACAACATATAGTTGACCTTTTGTAAAACGGGTCTCTCGTATATATTCCAACTTTTGCTAGAGATTTGCTTTGAGTTGTTACAATTATATCGCGCTTATTTATCGTGTCACTAATATCATCAACGATTAACGCTGCAACTTAGAAGTTTTTGGCAGGTTGTAAGTCATTGCATCTTTTTGCCTTTTTCCAATAATGCACAACTTTAAATCCATATCGGGATCGTTTTTAAAACAATCACTTACCATCCAGTATCCTTGAACCAAAGGATTTTGAGAATCCAACATTGTCTTCAAGTAATTCATTATTTCTTTATTTCCGAACTTAATTTTGTGTCGTTGCGTAAGAAAATGGTTATGTGTTAAAAATAATTTAATTAAATTACTCATAATTTAGATTGTTCATAAAAAAATATTAAAAATAATAAATGATGTTTTAATGATCCCCCTTGAGTCATGACAATTATGATATATAATACGCAAATCCAGTTATTTCATATAATAATATTTATTTATGACTTTTTTAATAAGGTTTTATATATTTATGCACTATTAATTCAAAGTGGCTAACCAAAATTTGGTGTGATTTATTTGAAAAATAAAACATTCATACCGATATTATTATTATATTACATTTTGTGTGTATAAAAAAATATTTAGGAAAATAAACGTTTTCATGGATTTAAAATATAAATTTACAAAGACTAAGATTTGGTTGTAAAAAATAAATTATCTTAAAATAAAAATAGAAATGTTCAACACGGTTAGTAAATCAAAGAACTGTTTACCACACAGGTGGAAAATATATAATATGTCATATATATGCATATGTTATACACTATAATGAATTGTAAAAAGTTGTATTTCTAAGAAAAAATACATTCTATATGAATTATAAGGTATTTATAAGAGTAAAATTATAAGTTCAATCATCTTTTTAATTTAAACCATGAACCAAAATAATACATTAAAAAAAGATGCAAAATCTATTTAATTCATATGTTGCATGCCCAAAAACCTTGTAAAATTAAGAAAAACGTTCGAAAATAGATGCTTTAATAGGTTATAGATTAGTGACCCGTGTGCTAAACAGGAGAAAATTATATAAGAAACGTCAATTATAAATATATGTTAATATATTGTAAATTTTTTATTTATATGAACGGATAATTTTATATAAATGTTATGTTTTTGAAATGTATCCAAAAATTGAATGTGTAAAAGTCATACCTAATAATTATAATCTTATGAAACTATTTCATTTACTGAACTACTCAACTTTCTTTGAGAATGATCAAATAAGAATGCAAGTATTGTTATGATCCTTAAACTCTTATTGTTTTAGCTATCACATTTAAATACAATCGCAGAAAATAATATAAAGGTACTAAGTTGAATGTTTATGAATCCACTTGTTGACAACATTACCATAAAAAAGAAAAAATCAATCACAAAGTAAAAATAAAATTATAAATAAAAATATATATGTGTCAAAATTTGAGAAATCTTAAAGTGACTTAGTAATTTGATTAAGTTTAATTTGTTTGAAAGTATTAACATCTCGTAACAATTATATTATATAAGAAGTTTATAAACGTATTAAAATACAATTATTCAAATATTGATATTGATATGTAATTAAGGAAATCATTATTTTTAGTCAAATCAACTATTAAATGTTTGTCATAGTTATATTAATTATACATCTATATACCGATAAATAACAATATAATTATGGTAATACTTTGAATAATCGATTGAAAGTTTAAAAACTACAATATAACTTGTTGGCCATTAAAAAAAAACTAAAATATAATAAAATTTTGTAAGACCTAAAAACAAAACTATAAATAATAATGCGATAGTAGCAAGTCACAAACTCCACATAATGACTCAAGCCACAACTAACCAATAGTTCCATTATGGGAAAAGTTTTTGGCTTTTATGTCATCAAAACTAACAAACTTCAATCCATACAAGTGACCTTCAAATTCGAAGGAATTTGACAGATGAGTTTCGGCTGTGAAACAAAGCTTGTGTGGACAGTCAATGTATTTGTAAGTCGACATATTGGATCCAAAAGAAGCCTTCTTCACTATCAAAGATCAATTCTCACCAACCCATGCATCATGCTTCGGGATGCTTGGCTTCCTTATATATGCTTGCATTCTATTACCCTGAAACATTATTATTAACATTAGTAGAAAATTGTATGAAAAATATAGTAAAATTAATGAATGTGTAACACTGCCATTTCATCTTGCACGATCATTTCAATGGACCAATCTTCTCCGGGCTTTGAATTATCCTTGAGACGCCAAAGTTTCAGAATACGAAGCTTGAGAATACAGTCATTGTTAAGAACATCTAATTGGTTCAACTTTGTGATGTTTGTTGGCTCCATCTTTCCGGTGGTGAAAATATAAAAATAAATAAAACATTTGTTGATGAACAATAATACTTTTAACAAAAAAACTAAAAAACAAAATGGGTGATATAAACAACATAAAATATAAACCTTAGAGACAAAAAATAAGTCGTTTAAGCTATATTTGGTGTGATAGTGTAAGTCATGGGGTGTGAAAGTGAGGTATTTATATAAGTCATGGGGTGCGATGGTGTAAAGGATTAAATTTTGGAAGATTTGAATAAAAAAGGAATGTATATATAGAATTAATTAAAAACATAAATTTAGGGAATTTGAATTAGCTTTCAAATCATGGACTAAAAATATGGGATGAGCATTAACGGATTTTGAAAATTTGAATTAATAAAATGTAATGTTATTAAAGTATATTATAAATACAAATAACTACAAAATAATTCAATTCATGTGTTTAAATCTTTAAATACTTAAATCTAGACTATATTTAAACATAATGAATAAACTTATTAAGAAAATAAGTTACTAATTTATTTATTTACATCAATATAATTAATCATCAATTTAATTCCCTTAAATAATTATCGTATATCTTGAATTGATTATCAAATCTTCCCAAATAATTAGTGAATCGGTCAAAATCCGATTAACTAATTTTGAATCCTTGATTGACTAATTTTAATTTGCCCAATGGGTTCACATATGGTAGGTGGTAATATTATAAATTATAATTATAAATTATAAATTAACATATACTTAAAATTAGAATGACCCTCATATATTAAAATCCTTGATTGACTAATTATGAATTAGTAAATGGGTCAAAATCCGTATTTATAGTAACCCTTAAGGATGTTTAATCAAAACCTTAATCAAATGATATATATATATATATATATATATATAATAACATATTAATATATCTCCCGAAATAATTAGCGAATCGGTCAAAATCTGATTGACTAATTTTGAATCCTTGATTGACTAATTTTAAATTACCCAATTGTAAGGCCCCGTTACCGGTAGCCCTACTTTCGTGTTGGATTTACTCATAAACACAGTTCTAAATATCAGAGTTAATTAAAACATTTACGCGGAATATAAAACTTTCATAAAACATTACATAATTCATAACTTGTCTCAAAACATCCTTTGTCTTTCAACATTAAAGCATTAAAATTAAAACATCATAAGTCTTCAGATGCCAGGCTCTTATTCAATGCCACGTGTCTCCTCAAGCGAGCTGCCTCATCCTACTCACCTGCGTGCATACTAAAAGTCAGCTACGCTGAGCGAGTTCTAGTTAATCATACACTATACAATACACATAAACTTATATTCTTTCATTCATACTTTCATACTTTCATACTTTCATTCTTTCATACTATCATACTTTCATTCTTTCATACTTTCATTCTTTCTTTTGTATTAACTTACCTTCATATCTTACGTTAAAAAGAGCATTACGCCCTACATTCCTCGAGTATTATTAGGGCTCGGTACCCTCCTTCCTCGAGTATTATTAGGGCTCGGTACCCTCCTTCCTCGAGTATTATTAGGGCTTGGTACCCTCTTTCATCGAGTATTATTAGGGCTCGGTTTCCCTCTTTCCACGAGTATTATTAGGGCTCGGTTTCCCTCTTTCCTCGAATATTAGTAAGGTTCGGTTCTCTAGTTCTCGAATATTAGTAGGGTTCGATTCCCTCTTCGTTACCATACAACCATACATCATACCTCGAGTATTATTAGGGCTCGGTACCCTTTTCGTAACCATACAACCATGCAACCGTCATTTCCTTCTTTTATTAACTTTATCACGTTCATACACATAAGCATACATACCATACTTAACTTACACATAGCGTTACAACCTGACAGTACGTGCAATATCCGAAGATCGTTCACGTACCATCAAGCAATCATTCCTACATATCATATCATTCACATAAGGCATACACTTCTCTCTTAGGATAAGCGTATTAACAAACATATCGAGTATGCACACAGCCCCGAAAACATAACACATAAATGGGGCTAGAACTCACCTGAACACGGTTACGTTCACCGTTAATCGTAGTTCCTTTCTTCAGTTGTGCACGGCTGACTGTATAACAAGTATACGTATCAATTAACTATCACTTCTCATAATGTATTTCTATCTTTATATGACCCACAACGAACGGGGGTCCGGGGGCAGCGCCCCTGGCAGCGGGGTCTAGGGGCGGCAGCCCCTAGCAGGGTCCAAGGGGCAGAGCCCCTGGCTGGGGTCGAGCTGCCAGGTCAGCTTGGAAAAATTTTATTTCCATTAACTGTCTTAACACATTTTTCATTAGGTTTTTAATTTATTTTCTAATCGAACTTGGCTTTAGGCGAAGTTAAACCTTAGGCGAACTTAGCTTTAGGCGAAGTTAAACCTTAGGCGAACTTAGCTCTAGGCGAAGTTGTCATCAGGCGAACTTAGCTTTAGGCGAAGTTAAGCCTCAGGCGAACTTAACTCTAGGCGAAGTTGTCATCATGCGAACTTAGCTTTAGGCGAAGTTGCCATCAGGCGAACTTGGCTTTAGGCGAAGTTCATCGCTTTGAAGGCGAAGTTGCCCAGATGAAGGCGAAGTTGCCCAGATAGCCGCAGTTTCGGTTTCTGTCCAACATTTCGAGCGATTTTAACACCCTTGTTACGGTTCAACATCACCCACTACGCTTCCCGACCATTTTCGGTCGTTTATACACTAAAAGCTCGGATCTTTAAACTTCAAAGATCAAGAATCATACATTTTTGAGCTTGTTTGGGTCTTGTTTATTTGCTTAATCACAACTAGTCTCTCTCTCACACTCTCGGATCTCGCCTCTCTCTTCCGGCCGCCGGCGGTTGAGGTGTGTGGTGTGTGTGTTTTGGAAGTGTTAGAGAGTATGGTAAAAATGAAGATATTTTGGGATTTTGGGGGTATTTATATCCCTGAAATCCCATTCTCATTTAACCCATCTCAATTAATCCAAGTCCAAGACCCGCTCCTTACCCGATATTAATTAATTACGCGAAATCACTAAACATAACTTCCTTTATTCATCATTAAAATTTTAGGATGTTACACCAATGGGTTCAAATCGGTATCTATAATATAATTAAACATCATTAAACAACAATTTAACAACTCATTAATTGATATAACATATGGTAAGTGGTAATATTATAAATTATAAATTAACATATACTGAAAATTAGAATGACCCTCATATATTAAAATCCTTGATTGACTAATTATTAATTAGTAAATGGCTCAAAATCCGTATTTATAGTAACTCTTAAGGATGCTTAATAAAAACCTTAATCAAATGATATATAATATATAATAACATATTAAAATATAGAAATTCCGTAACTAAAGTTTTCGTTAATAAAATTTATTCATCTATCCCTAATTTACAGATATGTACAATTATTGATTATGGATCTGAATTTTTACTTCATATGGTTGAATTTTGATTAAGGATGAAATATCAATTAATTATTTAAAATAAATTAAACCTGGTAGGAAGCGTGATGATTAAACTGACCGGAGGTAACGTTGATGGTGAACATCTTCATCGACGGTGAAAAGTAAATTTCACAGATAAATGAATTGAATGTAGTCATATGTGGAACAGGAAGGAACCGTCAATAAGAATGGAAGAGTTAAAGAGGAAAATTGATTTGAGGTGCTAGGCTAAGTTATATTATAGTATACAGAATAATAAAAATAACATAAGTAATAAAACTCGTTGATTGATAAATAATAACAATTATATCATGGATTGATAAATATCTTCATTTTTACCATCTTGGGATGAGAGGATTAGGCATGATTTTACAGACCTAAACCTCTCTGAGGACATGGTTGAGGATAGGAATTCGTGGAGAAGTAGAATTAAAGTTAAGGATTTTTAGAGAGAATTGAATACCTTAGGGCTTAGACTTAACTTATTTAGGTCACATACCATAATGGTATTTCCCTTACATACTTTATTATTATTATTATTAGCTTTTATATTGCGGTTAAACTGTGACCTTTTTATTAATATTATTATAATTAGTAGTAGTTTTTTATATAACTGTTAAACTTTGATTTCCTTTTTTTGCTTCATACACATGTTCTTAGAGCCGAGGGTCTCTCTGGAAGCCACCTCTTTATTCCTTTGGATAGAGGTACGGTGTGCCTACATCCCACCCTCCCCAGACCCTACCTATAGCTCTGCTGTCGATGGGATTTTACTGGGTATGATTGATTGATTGATTGATCATGGATTGATAAATAATAACAATTATAACAAAAACGATTATTAAACATAATTAAATTAAAGAGAATAATTTAAAGATTTAAAGAGAATCATTAAATAGAATTAATTGTATCTTATTTTAGTTTATTTTTTATTTATTTTATTAACATGAAAATTAGAGAGGTGGTAGATATACATGAAAAGTCTAGGCAACAACCAATAGGAAGGTTGGAAGTTGAGATAAAGCCTATTGCTTTAATATATATATAGATTATGACATATAAAGTTATAAATACATTAAACATATTTATATTTGTAACAAAATATAAATATGTAAAGAGTTAATAAATAATAAACGGGCTGAACTCAAATTTGAAATCTTTCTTCCGATTAATTGAAATTTTGGTTATAGAGCTAAAAAAGTTGATAGTAGCGGGCTAAGGCTCTCTTCACGCCAGCCAAACCAATTCTTGATGAAGAAGTGAGGCGTCTAAGGGCAGGTTGCCCCTTTTGTGTTAATGTGTTAATAGACAAGGGGCTTAAATGTGTGGTCACAACTTTAATCTAACCAATCATATTTACACTCACATCTTATATATTAAAAATATCAAATAATAATGATGTTAAACAGTTACACGTTTTTTTTTTTGTAAATGTATATTACTGGATTCCATGGATGGAATATGTCTCGGATGTTTTCAAATGCATCAAAGATTCTACAAAGAAGATCCAAATCAAAAATGACGGTTGTGTTGCTTTTGTGTTATACTATTTTGGGGTTAGGATGTAGCGAATAAAAGATTAAACTCTTTACAAGTTAGTCAAAAAGTATGACGACTAGACCGGCCAAAAGGGGCGCTGTAGGGGCGAGAAGCCACTACATGTTGACATCAAGAAATTGGTGTCTTCTATGATGTCATATCGGCAGTGTTAGGTGTTCTCTGTGAGAATGAATGTGTTCGAAACTCTTGAAAACCTGTATAGAGATTCAAGGTCAATCTCATCACTGTTTCGTCAAGGCACATCTCTACTGCACATTTTTGAGGTTTACAAGTCTATTTTAGACTGTCACTATGTTAACCTTAAGCCCAACGATAAGAAGCTGTTGGAATGCTTTCTATGAGTGAGTAATCCTTATATGAATCAAGTTTTTCCGTTGGACTAGCGAAGATCAGTCTCTTGTGATTTGATTTTTTTAGGGAGACTAAACTATCTTTCAGCTTGCTTGAGAAGATTGCTCACCGTACGGTTCACCAGGAGTATCACATGAAGAATGGTTCAATCGAGTGGGCGGTTATTATATATTTTTCATATAGAAAACCCATGGCATTTTACAAGCGCATAATCACACGGATTAACTGGAGTCCCTTGTGGGTGTCGTTTCTTGATAAGGTTTTGGAGGGTTGTTTTATAAACTCTCTTGTTGATGAGCGTTCATTCATGTCTGTTTTGTCAACAGCCCTAAAGAAAAACTTATATTATAGAATAATTGCCAAGAAAATTTTTTTATCCCCAGACGCTTAGAAAAGAGATGATTTCTGTTGTGGGACCATCGTTTAGGCACCGGTGGGCAAACACCACATCAGACCCTGCTGTTGTCTCTTAGCTCCTGCAAAATAAACCATTAACATGGAAAAACACGTCATTTTTATGTACAAATTTGGCAAGATAGACCCGAAACATTTTATTCACAATAACATTCTTAAAAATATAACAAGGCTACCATAATTATGTTGTGGATAATCCTCATCAAAGCCTCCACTTCTTCAAAAGATCATGTATGTGGATATCATTGTTTTCCATTTAAGTTTAGGACCAATATGTTTTTATTATGCAATTTCAACTCCCACGTTAGTTTTCTATTATAACCATTTGAAGTTTTTAGTAATAAACCAGAAAATAGTCCCAATTTCGTTTGTGTTTGCTGCTTATTACCTCACAAAAAAATGTAAACTTTTGAAACAACTTGGCAGCCGGTTTACCTTACACGAACAAGAAAATCCATTTGTTTAAGTGATTTGTGTTTGTTTTTTTTCTGTTTAAGTTAAACTAACAAACAACAATGAGCCAAAAAGAAAGTGATAATTAACAAGTCATCTGATTTCTTTTCTAAAACAACACGAACATGGAAAAAGTCGGTTCAGTTTGTTTACAGCCCTAATTTTGGGTAACTCTTGGCCTAGTCAAAGAGTTAATGGTAGTTATTGTTAATATATTTTAACTGATAATGTATTGCAGGTATTCAATCATGTAAATGTAATAAGACCAACAAAAAAGAAAAAAATATATATACTTAATAGATGTGTGTATACCGGATTATGAAGGTAGTATAGTCCACTTGTAGGAAGGTATAAACTAAAAACTTAGTGCTGATTCTGACCAACCAAACGAACTCCTCCACCACCACCACCGGCTTCTTCATCTTCGGATACACACAAAATCACACAGAGGAGAAATGTTGATGGAGATCAACAGGTGATGTTTGTTTGATAGGGTTTGAAATGAGTTTTTGATGATAGGTATGGGTTTTGTATGAATATTTTATGTATTATACAATCTTGGAGAAAAAACAAAAAAAGAAGTCAAAACCGGTTTGAGTATGAATACTTTATGTATTAATAAACACTAGTTTTGTACCCGTTGCGTGCGTTGTACGTTAATGCATTATCACCACACGATGAGTACAAAATTAGTTTTTATCAACGTTTTAATGTAATTAAATTTTATACAAAACCGACGTGTGTATTATAATATACAAGTCATTAATGCATCAATGTACTTTTAGAATATACATTTTTTTTTTGATTTAATTCATAATTTCAAATGGACACTCTACATCTTTTGAGCTATTTACATAATAAACTTTTTGTAGCACCCATATCATCTTAATATATATCACTTCCTTAATAAATTACCGTTGCCGATATTATCGAAACCAATATTAGTGTTCATTTTTAATGTTTCGGTTGATGTAAAATTCCGTCACAACGTGCGAATATGTTTACAGTTTACTAGTAATTGGCTGACCAAACTCGAAAGACATATTTCAACTAAATTAATTAACACATAAGCTCATACAATTTATACCTTTTTTTTTACTTGAGCCAATTTAGATTACTATGGATGAGGGACACATAATTAGGTTTTTACATGCTTAATACCTTACCGTGGTTATCAAAGATGTTTATGTAAGAAAAATTCTTGTAGCACTTTATTGTTACAAGGTACACTGTATAAAGCGTACATTTACGTTTTTGGTCAGGTTTTGCTTTACTTTTAGCTTTTACTAAAAAAGATTCCCCTTTTAAAGTTAAAACGTACAACGGATTCCTGTTATATTTTCCTTTTACAGTGTACGACCAATGTATGTTTTGGACGGATTCTATTTTACTTTCAACGTTTATTAAAAGAAAAGGTATAAGAGAATTAAATAGATAAGTTTATATATCCTTAATCCCTAATTGAGGGGAAATCACCTTCACGATTATTCGACTAAGGTAATGAAGAGGTATGTATCCGCCTTAATATCGAGCGGGGCGGGTCAACCCACAAGATATAGACAAGAGGCTTGAAATCAAGATATCATGAAGGCACAAAGCCAAAACCTATGCGCACGGCGCATATCACATATGCTCACGCATCACATATGCTCACGCATATCATATATGCTCACGCATCACATATGCTCACGCGTATCACATGCTCGCGCACCATATATGCTCACGCATATCACATCTGCGCGTGGCGCATCTGCGCGTGGCGCATATCGCATGCTCACGCATCATATATGCTCACGCATATCACATCTGCGCGTGGCGCATATTACATATGCTTGCGCATATCACATCTGCGCATGAAACATCTGCGCGTGAGAATAAAGAGAAGACTTCGCGCATCCTCATGATAGGCACATATCACACGTGCACATAATCAACCTCGTCCTTATCCAAATCAGGATAAGGACAACCTTGATTGTGCTCGTCAGACAACCTTCCAGAATGTATCCTTTAAGGAATAAGAATATGCTGATGTTGACAGCTGCCAATGAAAGGTGGACAACTCAGCAAAACCCATGTGCTACCACGTGATTGCACATGGGTCAGGTAAAATGCCTGGGTCAGAGAATAATCAATGAAAAAGCACCAGGTGTCCTAAGGACACGTGGCGCAAAGCAATAGGAGGAGGCCAAAAAGGCCCTAATGGGATCTGAGCCCAATCATTGGAAACCCTAACACTATAAATACCACACCACCTCCACAATGGGAGGTAAGCAAGAAAATACATTCCAATTCCTTACTCACACTCAGATTATTATTATCTTCTCCTACAATCTCTTATTCTCACACCGGAGGGTTACCCCAAAGAGGACCCCTCTGTCCCTTTCTGAGGGGTAAGTTCACGGTGCTGCTCGTTTTGTAGGTGGAAGAACTCATACTCCGGAGAACCATCGGTGAAATAGCATACTCATACCCGAGGAAAGTTGATCGTCTACCAGTGAGCCGATCCACGTTTCTTCATTGGCGCCATCACCTGTTACAATGGCAACAAAATCTCATCAGTTCTCTCTGAAAAACTTCACCATGGTTTCTGGTGTTCGAAACAGCGATCAAGTTCTGGATGATATTGAGCGTGAGGATGTTAATGAGGGACAGCAGTTTCTGAGGGTGCCGCGTGATTCTGCGCGCACCACCAGTAACCATCCCTTCATCACAACTCCTCATAGCCAGACTGAAACTCCTCCAGACGATCTCACGTTCCAAAATTTGACCGGCGCGAAACAAAAAGGACCAATGGGTCCAGAAGATGAAACAAATGACCCTAAAGAATGGCTCATAAACGAACAACGGCGTTTAATGGACAAATACAATGAGCTGGTCAAACACAAAAAGTTAGCCGACCTAACACAAAGGCTCGGGTTTGATAAGCAAATCATTCAAGGAACAACAAAAGGGGCGCGCGCGCCGGAAGATGGTCACTCTGTTCACACTGAACACGCTGATTTTAGTGATGAAGAAGTGCACAGCATGAGGAAGACGCGAGATACTCATGCAGGAGGCCCACAGCTCCGCGCGCACATGAACATGGCGCCTGGAGCCAAAGCCGATCTGGATCTGTACACACCGTACAACCCACCAGCGAGAGGGCAAGTGGACGTAACCACACCGTACAGGCCAGCCATCTTGGTGAAGCATTCAAAATTCACTGAGCGCATCGCGAAGGCTCCCATTCAACACAAAACCAAGATGCCAAGTGGGTTGGGCAAGTACGATGGCACAACAGATCCAGACGATTTCTTACAAGGTTTTTATAACACTGGAAACCTAGAAAGCTGGACGATGCCAACATGGTGTCACATGTTTGCTCGCTGCCTCACGGGCGCGGCGCGTGTCTGGTTCGAAAGCTTGCCGACTGGGCAAATCGATGGGTTCGAAGAGCTATTGGAGAAGTTCCAAGCTCACTTCGTACAGCAGCGCAGACACACGCGCGACCCTGATGACATCATGCACTGCGTGCGCAGGAATGATGAAACGATTGAAGACTACATAACTCGTTTCAATCAGGAATCTCTTGCAATTGGAGGTATCACTGAGCAACTCTTGCGCGTGGCCTTTATACAAGGTGCGCGCAGTGATCAACTCCGCAGAGCTCTCGTGAGCAGAGATGGCATGCCAACCACTTGGGCCAAGCTAATGGAAGCATCGCGAGTCTTCGCGCGAAATGAAAAACAAATTGCCCAAGATAGAGCAAGAGAAAGAGAGCACCAAGCAGAAGCACCGCGCAACAACGAAAGGAGGGGCAAACAAAACTCTGTATGGTCCAGGTTGCAACAAACCAGTTTTTCTCCCGCAGAAAAGCAGGCGCAACCAAGCTCACCCCAGCCCCAAAAAGACAGTCGTAATCGCGGAGAGGGTGACAAGAGGGAGGGGGGCAGAGAGCCTAACAGACCTCTACCAAGAATATGGACTCCCCTCACTAAAACGCCTTCACAAGTGTTAAGCACAGAGAATGTCCAGTTTAAAAGCCCCAAGCCACTACACTATAAGGGACCACCAAACAGTGGCAATTATTGTGAGTTTCACAAGTCCACAGGGCACAACACCGATGCATGCCACCATTTGAAGGATGCGATTGAAAGAGATGTGAAATCAGGCAAGTTGGCTCACCTGGTGAAAAACCCAAGACCAGAGAATGAACAACCAGATGGAGCCTCAGCCAGCAAAAAGTTCAAAAGAATCTGTGTAGCCGAGGGAGGAAGGCAAGGGCAAAGATCGAGAAAGAGAACCGCGCAAGTCCAAGGAGATTGGCGCGAGCAACAAGTAATCTTCCCAAGAATCAGGGGATGCCCTTCTATCAGTAGTCCTCTAGTCATCACTACACACATTGCTCATTATGAAGTGTCAAAAGTCCTGGTGGACACTGGCAGTGAATCAGACATCATGTATGAGCAATGTTTCAGGAAGTTGGATCCAGCAGACCAAGCAAGGCTCGAAATTGTGAATGCACCAATCTCGGGTGTTTTAAATGAAATCATTCACCCCTTAGGTGAGATACAATTTGAACTAACTATGGGGGATGAGAAACACAAGCGAGCTGAAATTGTCAACTTCTTGGTCTTGCCCACCACTTCATGCCACAATATGATCTTGGGTAGAGGAACGATTGCCCAATTCAACGCCATACCGTCGCCAGCGCACGGCGCGTTGGGGTTCCCAACACCAACAGGTGTAACATTTGTATACCGAGATCATTTGTGCGCAGTGACAAGTATTCCGCGGGAAGGGAGAATGAAACTTCCAATGGCAAACAACGCGCCAGAGGAATGGATTCTCAACCCAAAATTCCCAGAGCAAACAATCACAATTGGAGCTACGATATCAGACGACACAAGGTTGAGAATGAAAAGATTGCTCACAACGTATATGTCGATCTTCGCGTGGCAACATTCGGATATGACTGGGGTTCCGCGAGACCTGGCGCAACATTCTCTCAACACGTTCAAGTCCGTAGAGCCAATTGCTCAAAAGAAGAGAATCATGGGGGATGAGAAGGCAAAGGCCATGAATGAGCAAGTAGAGGATCTACTGCGCGCAAACATCATCCGCCCAATACGATACCAGACATGGGTAGCCAATCCTGTGATGGTAAAGAAGAGCAACGGGTCATGGAGGATGTTCATTGACTTCAAAGACCTCAACAAAGCATGTCCAAAAGATTGTTACCCCCTCCCAAACATTGACGCGAAGGTGGACTCTGTGGCGCCATTTAAGCTCAAATGTTTTCTGGATGCCTATAAGGGCTATCACCAAATTCAAATGGCACCACAAGACGAGGACAAGACTGCCTTCAGAACCGACAAGGATGTTTTTTGTTACACAAAAATGCCCTTTGGTTTGAAGAATGCGGGAGCCACATACCAAAGACTCATGGACGCGGTTTTCAACGAGCAAATTGGAAGAAACCTAGAAGTCTACGTGGATGATTTGGTGATCAAAAGCAGGGAGGAAAAACAAATGCTCAAAGACATCGAAGAAACCCTTTGGCGCCTAAAGGAAGTAAACATGAAGCTCAACCCGAGCAAATGCACATTTGGCGTAGAAGAAGGGAAATTTCTCGGTGTAATGGTCACCAAGGATGGTTTCAAGGTGAACCCAGAGAAGGTGGAGGCTATCCTTGACATGCCCTCACCATCCACCATAAAAGAAGTTCAAAAGTTGAATGGTAGATTGGTATCAATCAACAGGTTCCTAGCGAACCATGCAAGCAAATCTACCCCATTCGTTAACACATTGAGAAATTGCCTAAAGAAAAGCCAATTCAAGTGGACGCCTAAGGCCGACCAAGCTTTCAGTGAGATAAAAGAATGTCTGATAAATCTGCCTGCGCTCACAGCTCCACTTCCTGGCGAAACTCTAACATTGTACATGTCAGCAGGAGAGCGCGCCATCGGCGCAGTGTTGTTGGTGGATCGCAAGGGAATCCAAACACCAATCTATAATGTGAGTCGGGTGCTGACAGATCCTGAGACGTGCTACTCGATCATGGAAAAGTTAGTTTTGTCACTAACAAGCGTCGCGCAAGCTTCATAGATATTTCAATGGTCATCCTATTGAAGTTCTGACTGGTTACAACATCCAGCAAGTCTTGCGGCGTCCCGCGCTCTCAGGAAGGCTGACAAAATGGGCGCTGGAATTAGGAGAGCACACGATCGCCTATAAGCCCCGTCCAGCAATAAAGGGACAAGTCTTAGCTGATTTCATCGCAGAAATCCCTGAAGGAAAAATTGAAGAGGCTCAGCGCGAGGTAGACCCTCCGCGAGCCAATAATGAAGAGAATGTTTGGAGATTATTCACTGATGGAGCTTCAAACAATGAAGGGTCCGGCGCAGGCCTCAAGCTGGTGGATCCAGAAAGTCATGAGTATACTTACGCAATCAAGTTGGATTTCAAGAGCACCAACAAAGCTGAGTATGAAGCCCTGCTGGCTGGTCTGCGCATCGCGCACAAGTTCGGAGTTAAAAAGCTAGAGGCCCATGTTGATTCATACTTGGTAGCAGCACAGGTCAATGGCCTTTATGATGCCAAGGAGAACACCATGCCTCTGTATCTAGAGCAGGCGAAAAAGCTCATCGAGCAATTTGACTTCTTCAGAATCATACATATTCCGCGCAGTGAAAACAAGTCTGCTGACGCGCTGAGTAAGATGGCATCAACCAGCTTCGATCACTTTGGCAAAGATGTCAGGGTAGAAGTAATGAGCAACCCGTCGGTGGGAGCGAAGTCTGTCCTTGTAATTCATACAACCCCTTCATCATGGATAACTCCAATAATGGAATTCTTGAAGGAGGGAAAGGTACCGGACGATCGCACACAGGCGAGGAAGATAAGACACAAGTCGCAGAACTATGAACTGCTTGATGGTACATTATATCGACGCTCTTATCTTGGACCGCTCATGAAATGCCTAGATGCTGAGGAAGCAAGCTATGTGATCAGAGATATACACGAAGGAATCTGTGGAATACATGCTGGCCCGCGCATGGTGGTTGCCAAGGCAATGAGCGCAGGTTACTATTGGCCAGGCATGTACTTGGACGCGTTAAAAGAGATCCAAAAATGCAAAGCGTGTCAGAGCTATGCGCCAAACACCATGCGGCCAAAGAACAATTTGATTCCGGTGACCTCCGCATGGCCTTTCCACAAATGGGCAATCGATATTGTGGGTCCCCTACCGCAAGCGCAAAGGCGAGCAAAATTTTTGGTAGTGGCAGTAGACTATTTCACAAAATGGGTTGAAGCCAAGCCACTAGCAAAAATCACAGCCGAGGCGATGAAACAATTTATCTGGAGCCACATCATATGCCGTTTTGGCCTGCCCATGGAAATTGTGAGCGACAATGGCAAACAATTCACCGACAGGAAGATATCCAGCTGGCTCAAGGAATTGCGCATCAACCAAATCTTCCTTTCAGTATACCACCCTCAGGGGAATGGCCAAGTGGAGCTCGCGAACCAAAGCTTGCTAAATGGGCTGAAGAAAAGGTTGGAGGGAGAATCCCATTCATGGGTCGAGGAGCTACCTAATGTCCTGTGGGCGCACAGGACATTAAGCAAAACCAGCAATGGCGAATCCCCGTTCAGCCTAACCTATGGAACGGAGGCTATGATTCCAGCAGAAATTGGATGCCCATCCCATAGAGTGCTCATGATGAGTAAGATTGATAACGAGCGCGAAAGAAGGTTGAATCTCAACTTACTTGAAGGGCGCAGAGAAGCGGCTATCATCAGTGAAGCCAAATACAAGAAAAAACTAGAAAAGTATTACAATCAGCGCGTGAAAGAATGCCACTTCAAGAAGAATGATTTTGTCCTTCGAAACAATGAAGCTAGCCGCGCGATACCCCCGGGAAAAATGTCCCCCAATTGGGAGGGACCTTATCAAGTCTCGGAAGAATTGGGAAAAGGCGCATACGCTTTAAAAGATTTGAATGGAAAGAAGATCCCGCGCGCATGGAACGCAGCACAGCTTAGAAAATGTTTCATGTAAAAATTGTCAAGTTTGTAATCAAGGCTTTTTAAGCCATTATGAATAATGATACGCGCTATCTTCTCTTAATGTGTGTTCTATTACCTTTTGCATACATGTTTCACACTTCCCTTTATTAATTTTGAGCAATATGACAACATTGTATTGACATCAAAACAAAAATAAAACGAAGTAAAACATACATGCGCGAGCTTCAAGCTCAAACGCGTTAACGAGTTTTAACTCTAAAACGTCAGGGCCTTAGCCCAATAATATGAGCCTTAGCTCAGGGCCTTAGCCCAATAATACGAGCCTTAGCTCAAATCACTCACAAGATCCATCCTACATGCTGCGCAGCTAGACCATAAAAATACCTAAGCACAACTAAGGCAAAGCACATGCCAAAACATAGTTGTTAAGGTCTCAGGTCGAGGTCGCGCATGGAATTGTAATGGATATCAGAGTAACACATACTGACACGTAAAGGCTAAAAAACTCATAATTCCCTATAATAAATGCGCGATAACGTCGCGCAAAAGAGGAATAATGAAACGCCAAGGCACGTGTCAACATAGTCAGGATATTGCAAAATCACTTAAAATATGACAAGGATTAAGTAAAATAATTTCCTTACAACCTTGTTCTTATTTCAACGTGCAAGCATATCTTATATTCAACAAGCAAACATGCAATATAAAGAGATGAATGGGGAATGCGCAAGATGCGAATAAGGGAAAAACAAAATTTCATTCCAAAACATAGAAGGTTACAAATTTACAAAATGATGAGATACAAACTGCAAATAAAAAAAAAACATGAAGGGCTTCTCAAGTCTCTATGTCGACGTCAGCCTCTTCATCGCCCTCATCATTACCTCCCTCAGCATCTGGCGCAGCCCGCTTCTCGTCATCTCCAAACTTGCCATAGTCAAGCTGTTCGTCTTGAATGGAGTCGTCTTCTATCACAATAGTGTCAGGAGCGGGTCCTTTGGCCACGCCAGAGCCGCTAGCAGAGGCAGCATTACCCGCGCCATCATCGCCGCCACCAGCCCCTTCACACTCGTCAAGTAATTTCTTTAGAGCACCGAGATCGGGCTGATCAGCAAGCAAGGCTATCTGCAAAGCATAAGGAAAAGTGTGAGTACAAAAAGACTAGGAAAATAAGTCAAGGTAAACTCATTAAGGTTAAAATACCTGCTCAAGGATGGGAATGAGAGTATTCAAATACTTCTCCCCCACCTCGGCCATGTCCGCGCAGACAACGTCGAGCTGATAAGGGTAGTCGGATGGGTTCTTCTTCAGCATGCTATATTCACAGCCATCCTTAAACCCTTCAGCTCGACCCACCAAGCGCGAGGCAGCGTTGCAATCCATCACAAGGGTCTGAAACTCGTTTGAGTATTTCATCGCATAAGCGCAACGAGTCATACCCTGTGAGACTAGCCATTGGCGATCCTGCGCGAGGGAAGAAACAGACGTCTCAAGAGCAGGAATCTGAGAGTTTAACAACTCAACAGTTTCCTTGGTCTGTTTCAGCTCCTCTCTGTCGGACGCTGCTGCCGCCAAGGCCTCTTTCCTTTCCGCTCGCGCAGCATCGAGCGCTTCTTGGCTAGACGCTGCCGTCGCTAGGGCTTCATCCTTCTCTGCCCGCGCGGCCTCAAGCTCCTTCTTCAGGCGCGCAACCTCACTCTCTAATGAAGATTTGTCAGTGATAAACTGCACAAGCGCTTGGTCACGCGCCTCTGCATCCAGCTCCAAGTCGCGCACATCGCCGCGCATACTTGGCCGCGTCCGCCTCTGTTGCCTGCAGCTTCTCCCGCGCAGCCTGCAGCTCATGCCCGCGCTTCACGAAGGCAGCGTTGGCACTTGCTCGGTTCTCGCTGAGTTCTGCTTGGAGTTTCTCAGCTCTTTCTCGAGCGTCAGAAAGATTCCAAGCAGATACCTTAGCCTCTTGCTTGGCCTCCGCAAGAGCATCACGCACCTTTACATAATCATAGCGAAGCTCTTGGGAGGCAGCAAAGAACGCTGACCCAGCGAAAAGATGGTCGTTGAGCAAGTCCACGCGGGCGCGCTCCTCCTGAAACCTCCTTTCAGCTGGAGGCACGGAGTGAGCCCAGAAGTCTTCACACACCCCCATGGACTGAAATGAGCTATCCTCAGTAATATTCCATCTCGGGCGGTATATGTGATCGGCTTCCTGCAAACACAAGGCAACGTTCTAGTCATCTAAACACTAATATGGAAGTCCGCGCAGCGGAGCAAAACGAACTTATACCTGCGGGGAGCAAGCAGAAAAGTCAGCGCCAGCCCCATGAGAAGACTGCGCCACGAAATCTCGTGGCGCTACAGGGCTTGCGCGGCCGCCATCGGAGTCTTTAAAATGGGCCTCCTCATCTTCCTCTGTAACAGGCCTTTTCTCCTGCGACCTGGAAAAATCAAAACCAGTCTCGCGAGGAGGGCTGCGCGCAGGAGGAGGTGAGGGAGGTCTCGACGCCGCGAGATCAGCGCGTAAAACAGCCTCCTGCTCCTTAGTAATCCCAATGAGGGGAGATTCAGTGCTTGCAAGAGCAGGAGCAGAACCAACGGCGCTGGCGCCGGCGCCAGCAGTGCCGCCAGCAGCTTGTGTGCCAGCTATAATGCCTAAGAAAAAACCAACAAAGAGAAATGATTCAAGACTTGATCTAAAAAGAAAAAAGTCAGAAAATAAAAGCGCAATATATACCTTGGCGCACCGCCGTTCGCGAGTTAAACATCGCCATGAAGTCCATTTTCCCCCTTTTTGAGGGCAAAACAGGGGACTTCAAAGCAACCTTCGGCGCAGCCTCGGTACCTTGTTGCGCCTGAGGTTGATCCACCAAGGTCGCCGGCTCTACAAACATTTGAGTGAGCAAAGATTTATTAATAACTCTATCGGAATCACGCTCATAAAACCATAAAGTATAAACAAAGTATACCTCTTGAAGAGGAAACAGCAGGCGCAGCGCCGCTTCCCTTTTCCGCCGCGCGAAGAGAGGAGGTGGCGGCACCATACCTCGTGTGGACAGGAGGACTGCCCACACCTTGAGGCAAAGAAGACAAGGAAACCTTGGAGGTAAACCCCTTGGTTTTCTTAAGTCCCTTCGCCTGAGTATGAGGATCCTGAGCAACAGGGGCATCATTTTTCTTATGTTTTTTACTGGCCCCTGCGCCAGTTTTCCCTTTAGCTTTACGCTTGAGTTGTGGCACCTCAGCTTCCTCCTCCACCTCTTCTTCCGCGAGCTCCAGCTCATAGTTCTCGAGCGCATCTACAATACGTGCAACATAAATGTTAACCAAATTTGGTATTCTAAAGGCATAAGCATAAGTACAAAGGCCTACCAGGCGCATCGCTGTCAAAGCAAAATCCCAAATCAACAGGGATGAACATATCAGCGAAGCGATCGGGGAAGCCAACTTCCCCAGCGCCCAGCGCGACAGAGCCACCCTCCATATGCTCATCATAGGCGGCGTGGACGTACTCCTTGCTTACTGCATAAAACAAGACAAATGATATCAGCAAAACGAATTATATTCGCGCAGAAATAATGCAATGAGCTAATAACTCACATAATCCATTAACTTGGATAGCAGGCTCAGTCGCGCTGTCGGCCCACCTCCTGCTCATGCCAACCCCCACCAGCGCCTCCTCGCAAATATTCTTGGCGGGGGATGGTTCAGCAGTCAACTTATTAACCCATGCGCCAGTTGGGTTCTTAAGAACATTCACATCCGCGGGCGCAGAAGTGATCGCGCACATGGTCATGCGGATGAGAATCACACCAGCCTTAATATAGAAAAATTTCTCAGACCAGTCATGAAGGCTCTTGAAGGAAACAGTGCAGCACTTGACCTTCTGACTGCGAGGAACGAATGAGAACCAAGAATCTTGGATTTTTGGCTTATAAAAAAATTGAAAGCGCCGAGGGGTTGGCTCCTCGCGCTGAGCTTTGCACATGAACTCAAAGTGAGTCATGCGCACAAGTCCAAAAGGATGGACTTGGGATATGTGAATCCCATGAAATTTAAGCAGCGCACCCATAAACCTTGTCATCGGGAGACGAAGGTTGCAGTGAGTGAAAAAATGGCAGTATAAGGAGATATAGCCGGTGGGCGGATCTGCCGCCGTTTGCCCGGCCGCCGGGAGCATACAGCCGTACTCAGGGAGAAAACCCTGAGAGGCGATGAGACTGTCGAAATCAGACTGTCTCAACTTGCAGGGAATCTCATCCCACCTCTTCACTGTCTTGTCCTTCCCCACCTCCTCCGACGAGGCCTCAGCAGCCCGTTTTCCCTTGCCGGTCTTCTTCAAAGTGGACATGACTAATGTAATATCCGCATATTTAAAATATTTAAAATAATAAATATTAGTAATGGATATAAGAAAATATATAAAGTTTAGGTTTGTTTCGTTTCCGTGATATCCGAAAGTATGTGTCACCGTCTTACAATTTCGAGGACGAAATGTTTTTTTTAGGATGGAAGAGTTGTAATACCCGTAAATTTTAGTTTACAAAATATGATATAATAATAATAATAATGGGAATAAAAATAATAATAATAATAATAATTTAAAATTGAAACCTAGATGATTTCAAACTCATGACTGAGCATATGTTTATTATTTTATATTCCAATCATCATCTAGATCAACTTGTTTCAAATTCAAACGTGAGCAACAAACAATCAACTTATTTAGGAATTTGATTGTGTTTATAACTTGTTTAATATATATAAACGATAAAGTTCCAATGATATGGATTCATCAAACTTTAAATCTTAATCTCTCTCTGTACAACACCACAACCCCGCCGGTTGCCGTCATCACCTCCGCCATCGTAGCAGTCGCCTTTGGTTGACGCCAACACCGCATTTCCTGCTCTTCCGAGTTTCGCCATCACCACTGCCACTACTTGGTTCGTCAGTAAACGCGACACCTTTGCCGGAAACTTTCTGACGGAAACCACCGCGACCGCTAACGATCGTTTTCGGAGACAACCGCCACAGATATTCACCGACGCCACCACTTCCCTGTAACTCGCCGGAAAGCCGACACTCGATCAGTCGCTGTGTCTCTCGCTTCCGCCGTATGTTACAACCACTACGTGCAGCCTCCACGTACCGCCGTCGCCGCCCCTTCTCCGAGTGAACCGTCGCCGCTGCTGCGGGAAGCCGCCGCCACCACTCTGGGTTGCCGGGGACAACCATTACCTCCCTCGACGCTTCTCTACTTACCGGAATCGCAGCCGTCTATATTCATCTTCTGTTAACTTTCTGCCCGACAACCAGGTAACAGCCTAACACGCGATCAGTTTATGTTCTGCGTTTAGTTTCTATTGATTTGAGCGACAAGTTATCTTAATTCTGAATAATTAATAGGTTAAGATATCCAAGTGTAACATATGTTTAAATATCTAAAAGAAAAAAAAACAATAAAATAAAATAACTCCATGGTTAATTCACTGGTCACGCATTCTTGAAACAAAACAATCCCTTTTGCAAACCAAAACATGTTTTTGGAATTGGGTTGTGGGTGGGCCGTAGAGTGTTTGGCCAGCCTGCTTCACCATATTTTCTTATTTTCCAAGTCATGTTCCTAAGTGCAAAATTTAAAACGTTTTTAAACAGTTCATGAAAATATAAATATGATATTTTATACTTGAAACGGGATGAAGGTTAATTAACTACAGGTTGATGTTCTACATAATCTATGAAAGTATTTAAATAGAGCCTTAAATAAATAGCGTTACAACACAGATTGATAATACATAAATTATAGTGCAAATTATTCATAAATGATATATGTGTGCACATTTTATAAATTAGTGAACGTCACCAACAATTCTAGAAAACTAAACATACCCCAATGAGTGAATAATCCAAGTTTCGTTCTTTAAAATTATTGTAGGATCTCGCGACGTTTAATCAAGTTTAAATCTTCTTACGGTTATTGTCATTCACTTATAAGGTACGGTTTCTGTTTTTGTTACTCTTAGTATTAATTATATTCTGTTACTTGGTAGTACGGTTTCCTGTTTTTACTATTTTTAGTATTAATTATAGTCCGTTAGTTTGTAGTACGGATTCTGTTTTTATTACTCTTAGTATTAATTATAGTCCGTTACTTTGTTGTACGGTTTCTGGTTTCTGTCACTCATAGTATAAATTACATTCCGTTACTTCATTACGGTTTCTGTTTTCGGTTACTTATAGTATTGAATCTATTCCGTTACTTTGTAGTACGGATTCTGTTTCTTGTTACTTCATAGTACAGTTTCTGGTCTCTTTCACTCGTAGTATTAATTATATTCCGTTACTTCGTAGTACGGTTTCCGTTTTCGTTTAATTCCGTTACTTTGTAGTACGGATTTTTGTTACGCGCCAATTATATTTTGAGTTCATTTATTTTATATAATATATTTTAGTTATATGTTTTTAGTTTTTGTACTCTGTTACCTGAGCAATTTCTGACTTGTCGTTGGGGCGTCAACGACATGGCACTTATCGTGACAGTGCGTAATCAAAGTTCGCGGCGTCTCTAACTAGTACTTTTGAAGTATTAGGGCCACTTAGAGGCGTATAGATCGATCTTAGCTCCGACTCCTGACTCCTGACTCCTGACATGGCACTTATCGTGACAGTGCGTAATCAAAGTTCACGGCGTCTCTGAAAGTACTCATGTAGTACCTTGGCCACTTAGAGGCGTATAGATCGATCTTAGCTCCGACTCCTGACTCCTGACTCCTGACTTCTGTTTGAGATGGAACAATGTGTGCACGCCACCCACACCGTCTCCTTGGTGCATGGACTAGCTAGCTGTGTACCCCTCTGTATAGGCTCTGGGTGCTTCCGTATTACACGACCTATTTATTTTAAAATCATCGTCGTGTATTTTAGTAATTATATTTTGTTTCGCTATATTTCTGGTCTGTTTTGATATGTGTATATGCATTTGATTAAATTTGAGTATATTCAGATTACGTCCCGATCGTGTATCGGATTATGTTTCGCATTTTTTTATAGATCCTAGTTCAGTTAAATGTTACACGTTATATGTTACACGTCACACATTATATGTTACAAGTTATATGTTTCTGGCTCTGGGTGTTTTTGTTATAGTTCTGATATATTTCCGCATGCGTTTGACCATGTTCTGGCCAAGTGTCGGATCATACATCCGAATTTTATAAAGTATATGTTCCGGTAAAAAGGGTTGGTTTCGAGTTTGAATTGAAGTTCGTATATTTATTCTCTTACGTCTGTCCTTACCTATACTATTGTTCTTTCCGTTACTGGGCAATTTTTGGCTCAGCCGTGTTTTCTTGTTTTGTTTTTCTTATTTTGTTTTCAGGTAATCCGGGATTCGGGGAATTTAGTGATGAGAGAACAAAATGAAGTTCAAGCTTCTAAAAGTTAATTCATTTTGTTTAATAGTATGACATAGGTTGCATTAATTTTTGTTGTATTTTGGATTGTGGCGTTGATTTGATATCTGTAATAGTAACACGTTAGCCTGTTCCGGGTTGGGGTGTTACAGTTATGGTATCAGAGCTAAGGCTCTTTCCTGTAGAAAACTCAAACCTTAAAATCAGACTTGTGAGATAATGGGTAGACGTTGGGTTAGGATTAATATTTCATATCAATCTTCGTGCCGATCATTTTGTGATTTTCGGTCTATTTTTAGAGTCCTTTCTAGGCACCTACGTCAATCTCTGACTTTCCGGATTTCATTTAGTTGAATAAATTGTTCATGCTTACACTATACAAATATGGAAATGACTTTCGAAGACAACGCTACACAACTAAAAGGATCACGACTTTGACTTACGTACCCTCTACGCTTGATTCAGACTTTACTACCACGCACGCCTCTAGACGTTTTCCGCGATAATTATGCATTTGAATAAACATCATTTCTTAATTATTTTGTCATCACATTACTCTTTTGTTATAAGCCAAGCCATGTTTTTAAAATGCATAATGGAAGGCTTGTTAGGACACAGTCGTAAGGTAAATTGACGATTATGGTCGCGAACGTAATCGTGAATTTACAGGTACGCAGGTGTGCTACAAAAATTCTTTTATGCAGATTTTGTTCCTCTAATACTCCATCCGATATGACCTCGTCATAAGATTTTTCACTTTATTGTGCTAGTGTTATGTGTTTATTAATTTATCTATTTATTTATTTGTATATGATTAAAAAAAAAATATGTAAACTTATAAAATTTGATTTTTGAATTTGATATGTTTTGAGTTTTTAAAATTATGAAGGATCAAATTTGTTACCGTTTTTAAGTTCTACTTATAGTCACCTGTTTCAGTTAGTTGTTTTGTCTCGGTTACTAGTTATAGGATTCATTTAGATGTCTTCGTTTGACATTTTTGTGATACACCCAATTATATGTATTTAGAGAAAAATTTTCTGTTTCATTTCAGTAATATGATTAAGTATTCTCAGTTAAATATTTTAGTTTACCATTTAAGTTTTGTTTGGTATCATTACCGCTTGAAGTTATGTTTCTTATCCGTTACGTTAAAGTTTGATTGCGCATGGATAACTAGAAATTTCGAGGACGAAATTTTATTTAGGGAGGTAGAATTGTAATATCCGCATATTTAAAATATTTAAAATAATAAATATTAGTAATGGATATAAGAAAATATATAAAGTTTAGGTTTGTTTCGTTTCCGTGATATCCGAAAGTATGTGTCACCGTCTTACAATTTCGAGGACGAAATGTTTTTTTTAGGATGGAAGAGTTGTAATACCCGTAAATTTTAGTTTACAAAATATGATATAATAATAATAATAATGGGAATAATAATAATAATAATAATAATAATTTAAAATTGAAACCTAGATGATTTCAAACTCATGACTGAGCATATGTTTATTATTTTATATTCCAATCATCATCTAGATCAACTTGTTTCAAATTCAAACGTGAGCAACAAACAATCAACTTATTTAGGAATTTGATTGTGTTTATAACTTGTTTAATATATATAAACGATAAAGTTCCAATGATATGGATTCATCAAACTTTAAATCTTAATCTCTCTCTGTACAACACCACAACCCCGCCGGTTGCCGTCATCACCTCCGCCATCGTAGCAGTCGCCTTTGGTTGACGCCAACACCGCATTTCCTGCTCTTCCGAGTTTCGCCATCACCACTGCCACTACTTGGTTCGTCAGGAAACGCGACACCTTTGCCGGAAACTTTCTGACGGAAACCACCGCGACCGCTAACGATCGTTTTCGGAGACAACCGCCACAGATATTCACCGACGCCACCACTTCCCTGTAACTCGCCGGAAAGCCGACACTCGATCAGTCGCTGTGTCTCTCGCTTCCGCCGTATGTTACAACCACTACGTGCAGCCTCCACGTACCGCCGTCGCCGCCCCTTCTCCGAGTGAACCGTCGCCGCTGCTGCGGGAAGCCGCCGCCACCACTCTGGGTTGCCGGGGACAACCATTACCTCCCTCGACGCTTCTCTACTTACCGGAATCGCAGCCGTCTATATTCATCTTCTGTTAACTTTCTGCCCGACAACCAGGTAACAGCCTAACACGCGATCAGTTTATGTTCTGCGTTTAGTTTCTATTGATTTGAGCGACAAGTTATCTTAATTCTGAATAATTAATAGGTTAAGATATCCAAGTGTAACATATGTTTAAATATCTAAAAGAAAAAAAAACAATAAAATAAAATAACTCCATGGTTAATTCACTGGTCACGCATTCTTGAAACAAAACAATCCCTTTTGCAAACCAAAACATGTTTTTGGAATTGGGTTGTGGGTGGGCCGTAGAGTGTTTGGCCAGCCTGCTTCACCATATTTTCTTATTTTCCAAGTCATGTTCCTAAGTGCAAAATTTAAAACGTTTTTAAACAGTTCATGAAAATATAAATATGATATTTTATACTTGAAACGGGATGAAGGTTAATTAACTACAGGTTGATGTTCTACATAATCTATGAAAGTATTTAAATAGAGCCTTAAATAAATAGCGTTACAACACAGATTGATAATACATAAATTATAGTGCAAATTATTCATAAATGATATATGTGTGCACATTTTATAAATTAGTGAACGTCACCAACAATTCTAGAAAACTAAACATACCCCAATGAGTGAATAATCCAAGTTTCGTTCTTTAAAATTATTGTAGGATCTCGCGACGTTTAATCAAGTTTAAATCTTCTTATGGTTATTGTCATTCACTTATAAGGTACGGTTTCTGTTTTTGTTACTCTTAGTATTAATTATATTCTGTTACTTGGTAGTACGGTTTCCTGTTTTTACTATTTTTAGTATTAATTATAGTCCGTTAGTTTGTAGTACGGATTCTGTTTTTATTACTCTTAGTATTAATTATAGTCCGTTACTTTGTTGTACGGTTTCTGGTTTCTGTCACTCATAGTATAAATTACATTCCGTTACTTCATTACGGTTTCTGTTTTCGGTTACTTATAGTATTGAATCTATTCCGTTACTTTGTAGTACGGATTCTGTTTCTTGTTACTTCATAGTACAGTTTCTGGTCTCTTTCACTCGTAGTATTAATTATATTCCGTTACTTCGTAGTACGGTTTCCGTTTTCGTTTAATTCCGTTACTTTGTAGTACGGATTTTTGTTACGCGCCAATTATATTTTGAGTTCATTTATTTTATATAATATATTTTAGTTATATGTTTTTAGTTTTTGTACTCTGTTACCTGAGCAATTTCTGACTTGTCGTTGGGGCGTCAACGACATGGCACTTATCGTGACAGTGCGTAATCAAAGTTCGCGGCGTCTCTAACTAGTACTTTTGAAGTATTAGGGCCACTTAGAGGCGTATAGATCGATCTTAGCTCCGACTCCTGACTCCTGACTCCTGACATGGCACTTATCGTGACAGTGCGTAATCAAAGTTCACCGCGTCTCTGAAAGTACTCATGTAGTACCTTGGCCACTTAGAGGCGTATAGATCGATCTTAGCTCCGACTCCTGACTCCTGACTCCTGACTTCTGTTTGAGATGGAACAATGTGTGCACGCCACCCACACCGTCTCCTTGGTGCATGGACTAGCTAGCTGTGTACCCCTCTGTTTAGGCTCTGGGTGCTTCCGTATTACACGACCTATTTATTTTAACATCATCGTCGTGTATTTTAGTAATTATATTTTGTTTCGCTATATTTCTGGTCTGTTTTGATATGTGTATATGCATTTGATTAAATTTGAGTATATTCAGATTACGTCCCGATCGTGTATCGGATTATGTTTCGCATTTTTTTATAGATCCTAGTTCAGTTAAATGTTACACGTTATATGTTACACGTCACACATTATATGTTACAAGTTATATGTTTCTGGCTCTGGGTGTTTTTGTTATAGTTCTGATATATTTCCGCATGCGTTTGACCATGTTCTGGCCAAGTGTCGGATCATACATCCGAATTTTATAAAGTATATGTTTCGGTAAAAAGGGTTGGTTTCGAGTTTGAATTGAAGTTCGTATATTTATTCTCTTACGTCTGTCCTTACCTATACTATTGTTCTTTCCGTTACTGGGCAATTTTTGGCTCAGCCGTGTTTTCTTGTTTTGTTTTTCTTATTTTGTTTTCAGGTAATCCGGGATTCGGGGAATTTAGTGATGAGAGAACAAAATGAAGTTCAAGCTTCTAAAAGTTAATTCATTTTGTTTAATAGTATGACATAGGTTGCATTAATTTTTGTTGTATTTTGGATTGTGGCGTTGATTTGATATCTGTAATAGTAACACGTTAGCCTGTTCCGGGTTGGGGTGTTACAACTAATGATTTTACACGGCGTCTGCTGGGGGAAATTGTGGCGTCTGGGTTATCAGACATACAACTGTGAATCAAACAGAGGTTACTTCAAGAACGAAAATCTGGAAGCAAAAGACAAGCTCTTAATCGGAATAAAAATGGAAGGAAAGAAAAAGCTCTGAAATAACAATGAAGATGAAGAATAACAATTCAAAAGGCTTGCTTTTATAGGCCCAGGAGAGAGAGAAACAAGTACTGATCAGAGTTCACGCGCCCCCACTCGCAGGTGCAGGCCAACGCGAGCGCGATACGTGTTCCTGACTGTGTGAGGGGACATGAAAGGGAACGAAACAGGTACTGATCAGAGTTCACGCGCCCCCACTCGCAGGTGCAGGCCAACACGAGTG
Source organism: Bidens hawaiensis (assembly GCF_021521415.1). Classification (NCBI taxonomy): domain Eukaryota; kingdom Viridiplantae; phylum Streptophyta; class Magnoliopsida; order Asterales; family Asteraceae; genus Bidens; species Bidens hawaiensis. The sequence goes on along the minus strand of NW_027491681.1, from coordinate 748,487 downwards.
CGACACGTGTTCCTGACACTGTGTGAGGGGACATGAAAGGCAACTGTAGCACCTCGAGCACACGAAAAGTCTGACACGTCTCCATCTCTGACGCATGTCAGCACCAACCAACCGCGTACATGGACGATTCATTTCAACCACAAGGATAGAATTTCGCGCAACGATGAGAAATAAAAAAGGAAAAGACAAAACCCTATTAAAAGAGAACTATTAAGTCTAATATCTATCTTACCTCACTCGCGCGAGACAATACACACATTAGACTGGGGGGGCTTGAAGAAGTATGTACCCGCCTTAACATCGAGCGGGGCGGGTCAACCCACAATATATAGACAAGAGGCTTGAAATCAAGATATCATGAAGGCACAAAGCCAAAACCTATGCGCACGGCGCATATCACATATGCTCACGCATCACATATACTCACGCATATCATATATGCTCACGCATCACATATGCTCACGCGTATCACATGCTCGCGCACCATATATGCTCACGCATATCACATCTGCGCGTGGCGCATCTGCGCGTGGCGCATATCGCATGCTCACGCATCATATATGCTCACGCATATCACATCTACGCGTGGCGCATATTACATATGCTTGCGCATATCACATCTGCGCATGAAACATCTGCGCGTGAGAATAAAGAGAAGACTTCGCGCATCCTCAGGATAGGCGCATATCACACGTGCACATAATCAACCTCGTCCTTATCCAAATCAGGATAAGGACAACCTTGATTGTGCTCGTCAGACAACCTTCCAGAAGGTATCCTTTAAGGAATAAGAATATGCTGATGTTGACAGCTGCCAATGAAAGGTGGACAACTCAGCAAAACCCATGTGCTACCACGTGATTGCACATGGGTCAGGTAAAATGCCTGGGTCAGAGAATAATCAATGAAAAAGCACCAGGTGTCCTAAGGACACGTGGCGCAAAGCAATAGGAGGAGGCCAAAAAGGCCCTAATGGGATCTGAGCCCAATCATTGGAAACCCTAACACTATAAATACCACACCACCTCCACAAGGGGAGGTAAGCAAGAAAATACATTCCAATTCCTTACTCACTCTCAGATTATTATTATCTTCTCCTACAATCTCTTATTCTCACACCGGAGGGTTACCCCAAAGAGGACCCCTCTGTCCCTTTCTGAGGGGTAAGTTCACGGTGCTGCTCGTTTTGTAGGTGGAAGAACTCATACTCCGGAGAACCATCGGTGAAATAGCATACTCATACCCGAGGAAAGTTGATCGTCTACCAGTGAGCCGATCCACGTTTCTTCAGGTAATAAAAACTCAACTAGAACCACACACGTTACAATGGGTTCATAGGTTTACAGTTTACTAGAGGGTAAATAGTAGTTCGAACTATAACATTAGATTATATAGTTTTGCCTGTTATATAAGAAGATTGTGTTTTTATTTACAAATTTTGCACACCATTATATAAAATAATAAATCCTAATTTAAATAATGTATATTAACTAATCATTAAAATAACCACATAAACGAATAAACGTAAATGAACTTCACGCCAAACAGTTAAAGACATTCAATACAAATAAATTACAATATACAAAAAAATGAATTAACTCAAGACACCAAAATCTAATATCAGAATCTACTCATCCACTAATACTATATATACAAACTCAGAAGCTTCAACTTCACAAGAAATTACAATTATATATAAACACAAAGATCTTAAAACATGAAATGAAGGAGACATTTTTACAAATTAGAGAAAACAAGTCTTGAAAAAAACACACTAAGCAAAAGAAAACAATATTAAAAGAAAATGAAATAAATATTTAAACCATCTTTATACCTATATATCATAAACTTATTTCCTAAAAGCCTCCACCAAATACATTTCATTGTCTCAACTATCAAGGATTAATTGGAAAGGTGATGATATTATTTACTGAAATAACTCGTTGGGTAAATCGTTCGAAACGATTTAGCCACCCACCACCACCCACCGTTCGCCGCCACCACCACCCACCCACCGTTCGCCGCCACCACCACCCACCCACCACCACCACCGTTAACCACCCAGCACCACCACCGTCCATCACCACCACCACCCCCGTCAGCCACAACCACTGTCCACTACCATCACCATCCACCACCACCACCCATTGTCCATCGCCAACACTACCTGCCACCACCATCCACCACCACCCGCTACCGCCACCACCATCCACCGTCCGCCGCCACCACCACCGTTCATCACCACCACCCACCCATTGTCGGCCACCATCAACGTCCACCACCCACCACCACAACCGTCCATCACCACCACCACCCACCGTTCACCACAATCGTCTACCATCACCCACTTTCATAGTTCGTATACCGCTACCAATTATTTTAGCAGTCTACAAACGTTAAATGACTTTTATCTACTGTAATATATATGATAAGTAACTAATTTTCAGCTTATGCGGACGATATCCAGTTTATAAAACAAACAATATTATATTTACAGATTGCAGATCTTCAAACTATATAGAACTGTCTCCGATTTGTCTGTTGCCGAGTTCAATTTTGGAAACCCTAGGCGACGACAATGCCTTGATTGCTGTCGGCTTCCATTTTGGAACCCTAGGCTACGACAGTGGTGGAGATCGGTGGGTTTGACCACCGGCCGTTTCTATTTCCGCGGTGGCTTGAAGCAAACTTCAGTGGATCGCGGACTCTTGCATTAGACACGAACCGTGAGATGATTTTTTACATTTTTTTTTTCTTAAATCGTTTATAGAAATCAATAGAGCATGCATCTAATTTGGAGGTTTTTTCTATGATTTGTAAATTTGTGAATTACTTGCCAAAAATTGATTTGACTGTAGTTATCATCACTGTTTTGGTATTATGAATATATGTAAGTCTTTGACGTGAGGTGCTTGGAGCCTATGATTGTCACATGAGGCTCCATTATTAAAAGCTTCGTTACTTGAATGTGCGAGGCAATGATGTCCTGGGAGTAATGTTTACATCGATAAAACTGAGGTTTGGCAATGATGATGACCGTCTTAGATTGGCAACTGAGATGGCTTCACACAAGCAACCTAATATATTGCCTCCTTTTCTGAGCCTGAACTTACAGTGGCTATTGATTATTTATAGTATAATCGTTGAATGGCTACAAAGTTTTAAACTATTTATAGGATCCTATAAAAGCCACTGTTGGTGATGTTTTAATTGCTATTCTATGTAGCTGTTATGTTGTTTACTTCATATGTGGGCAGTGATAAATGAATTTTAGCATTGCAGCCATAACCTTTGAGCTCATATGTTATGGTTCAATGTTTTATTGTCGGTTGTTTTGGCTGCCTTTGTTTTCCGGTCACTTGAATCTTATTTCTAGGCTATGATGATGATTTGTTATTTGGAATGGTAACGTTTGCTGCAACTTTAACGGTTATCTGAGCCTCAAACGTTTATAGGCCTTTCTTCAGTCCCAAGTGTCGAAGAAGTCAAAACACTGATGTTTGGAGAAAAATGAAGAAGAAGATTGTGTTTTGTTTCTTTACTATTATGTGTAGATGAATAAATCTTGATGGCCCGAATAAAGTTTGAAACTTGAAACCATGTTTCATATCAAGAAATTTGGAGTTTTGACAACTATGATTTTTCTCTTTTAGAGTAAATTAAATGTGTGGTTTTGACTATTGTGTACACTTTCGCATTTGATGATGGTTGTAATTAAACTTTTTTTATTTTTTATGCTAGATTTTGGATGTTTTGTTAATGTAATGTATCAATATTTTAGAATCAAGTGAAAACTCTAGAATGAAATGATAAATGGTATGAACTTTTTCCCGTTTTTATTATATTGAGAATCTTTTACTTGATGTTAGTAATCAGCGTATGGAAATCTGGCAACACCTTCACACCAATTCAGCTTAACACTAGTTGATTAATTAATTGACTCCACTTAGGTTTTTATTACAAGCTTAATATAAATGAGTTAACTTCCTACTTGAATTATAAATATTCTTTCGTTGATTCTAATCCAAGATAATATTTTCTCATAGTAAATTCAAACTTGTAAATTTGTTAACCAATTAAAACTTTCTATCATATAAAAGTAAGACCAATCATGATATTTTTGGAATATAAATCAATATTCGTATAGCTTAAATATAAAATAGGAAAAAAAATTAAAGAGATATTGAATTTGGAAAAGCATGAAATCTTTATTCATATGATGCAATTCAACTCTCTTAAATAAAGATTTACCCATTATTTTTCTTCCTTAATATTCTATAAATTATAAATATTAGAATGGATAAAATTATACACCCTCTCATGTTCATAAGATTCTTCATTTCCTTTTATTTTATTCATAAATAAAATAAGTAAGTTCAATCATTATATATTTTGAAATATAAAGTAATATCCATATCTTTTAAAGCTAACATACTTCTTAATAAAAATATCTTGTAATTAAAAAGTGAAATTAAAACAAACATTTCATCCTTAATCTTTAGACTAGTTACTTGGTTTGGACTTTGTACCAAAGACTTAAAAGGTATAATATTTTTAATTAAAGGTATAATATTTTAATATTAAGATTGGCATAAATACAGTGGAATATTTCATTTTTGCAAGAGATTAATATAATCTTTTCCATTTTTTTCTCAAATGGAAAACATAATCTGTGGGATTAAGATACAGTTTAAATAAAGTAAAATACCAATATAGTCCTTGACTAGTTGACTCATTTAGCTAATTATCCGAATGACACATTTTCTTAAACGGCACGCTTCTTTGGTTAATTTCACCCAGACATCTTAGTCACATACGAATATGAAGTCCCAAACACTGGACCACAATGGTTCCAAGCTATCGCATAACAAACTTACATATGTAACGATAAATAGTAATAGAATATAAAAACCCAGATAAGCTATATCATAATTTATAGAAAAACATATAAATGTTATTTTGAATTTAGATTATTATAAGTATTAAAGCACACAAAAAGTAAAACAAAATAACTAAACTACACCTATCGTTTTGTGGTGCATAAAAATTTCACTTTTCTTCCGTTGGATTTGAGAAATTAAAGATATTGTCTCTACTGCTTGCAAAGTCATCATGGGGGTGGGTTGAGTGGGTTTCTTAAGGGTAATTAAGTAATTTCGCATTCACGTATGGATAAAAATACATTATTGACGGTATCTTTAATTTTTTAAACGATCAACAAAAATTATGTAGTAAAAACTCTAACAGCCGCTATAAACCACCAAACACAAACACCAAAACACGTAACATGAATCATTACAGTCCACGCCCAACCAACAAAAAAATTATACGCAAGCTTCTATTACTAACGAAAACTACACTAATTGTCCCATGAGATCCCATTTCTTTTATATCTATTTTTTATCCATAAAAACCCGAACACTGTAATCTCTTCTAACACGCTACGAATCTACACTGAAATACCCTAATGCACCAAAGAGTTACGTTTCTTCCAAATAGAACATACCGTAATTAAATGAAAGTTTCTTAAATCTAGAAAAAGTTGAAATTTGCCACGTCATTTACTCGAAAACAAAAAAAGAAAAAAAATCAAAACCAAAAATAATTGAATTGAATTCCAAAGTTTCCAAACCTTAAAAAATATATACAACCAAATACAAGATTTGTATACAAGAAAAACAGCTTCCACACACATATACATATAGATATAGAGTTGAAGAAGACCTCAAGACAGACAGCATATTATATTAAAATCCTTCATCTTGTTTGATTGAATTGGATCTGGTGAAAATGTGGATAATTAATTTATCAAAATTGTTTTATCAATTGGCAGAAGGTGGATCTCGTTCTTGTTCTAAAAAGTCTGATGATATTTGCGATCAGGTAAATTCAATTAAATAGAAAAAAAAACCCTTTTGATATTGTTTTTCTTACAACTGAAACTGGAAATTAGGGTTTTTTATGCCATGATTTGGGCGAAATTTGGGTTCTTTGTGTTCTAATTTGGGCCAAGTTAGGGTTCTTTATGCTTAATTTGGTTGAAATTAAGGTTGCTTATGCTCTAATTTGGGCGAAATTAAGGTTCTTTATGCTTAATTTGGGCGAAATTAGGGTTCTTCATGCTCTAATTTGGGCGAAGTTAGGGTCCTTTATGCTCTATTTGGTAGAAATTAGTGATCTTTATGTTTTATTTTGGGCGAAATTAGGATTCTTTATGCTTAATTTAGTCGAAATTAGTGATCTTTGGGCTCTAATTTGGTCAAAATTAGGGTTCTTTATGTCTTAGTGATCTTATGCCTTAAATAAGTTTTGTCTAAGAATCAAATTTATAACAAAATTAGGGGTTTTTAATTTTCTTGCATATTCTGTGCAGCTATCATGACCTGAACAAATTTAAAAGCCCAAATGACAGTCATTTTGTAAATCAAATTGTGCAGGATTCCGGAAAATGCTCAACAATGTCAAGAATTCGTTACGTTCTTCGTGGGCTAGATTTAAAAACACTCTTTTTTCTTACCTTTTTGGTCCCAACCATGATCCTCAGTTTATACATTCACGGGCAAAAAGTTTCATACTTTCTTCGCCCGTTATGGGAATCACCACCAAAACCGTTTGAAGAAATCCCTCATTATTATCACGAAAACGTGTCGATGCAAAATCTTTGCAAGCTTCACGGTTGGGGAACCCGTGAGTTTCCTAGACGCGTTTTTGATGCTGTTTTGTTTAGCAATGAAGTTGACCTTTTAACAATAAGATGGCATGAATTGTACCCTTATGTTACCGAGTTTGTACTTCTTGAATCAAACTCAACTTTCACGGGTTTACCGAAGCCTTTGGTCTTTGAAAGTCAACGTGAGAAGTTCAAGTTCGTGGAGCCGAGGTTGACTTATGGGAAGATTCCTGGAAAATTTCGGAAAGGGGAGAATCACCCGTTTGTTGAAGAAGCGTATCAAAGACTCGCATTGGATTATCTTTTAAAGAAAGCCGGGATTTTAGATGATGATTTGTTAATCATGTCGGATATTGACGAGATACCGAGTAGACACACTATTAATCTTTTAAGATGGTGTGATGACATACCCCCGATTCTTCATCTTCAGTTAAAGAATTATTTATATTCGTTTGAGTTTTTTCTTGATAATAATAGTTGGAGGGCGTCGGTTCATAGATATCAATCGGGAAAGACGCGGTACGCGCATTACCGCCAGTCGGATGTCCTGTTGGCAGATGCAGGGTGGCATTGTAGCTTTTGTTTCCGCCACATCAGCGAATTTATTTTCAAGATGAAAGCTTATAGCCATTATGATAGAGTGAGATTCAACAAGTTCTTGAACCCGAAAAGGGTGCAAAAGGTGATTTGCAAAGGTGCGGATTTGTTCGATATGTTACCCGAAGAATACACGTTTAAGGAAATTATCGCAAAGATGGGGCCCATCCCGCATTCATATTCGGCTGTTCATCTTCCGGTTCATCTTATACAAAACGCAGACGAGTACAGGTTTCTTTTACCAGGAAACTGTATTAGAGAAAGTGAATAAAATGCAAAATTCAATATCAAGAAACAAGAATCAAGAATGCTCATTTTGGTGTAAAGTTTGGATCTTTGAAGTTTCCATACAAAACCCGTATCGGGTTTGACCAAAAGATAGTTGACCCGACCCGACCCGGGTTTTCATCTCACGGTATCTGGGGCGATAGTGTACATAATCTTTTCGAGTTTTTTTCAAATCGGGATACACGTTTTCAAGATTTTTATCATCTATCCGGTGTTAGGAAGTTTTGAATCTTGACACACTTTGATTTTAAATATATGTTAATTCAAATTATGTTACATAATTAACTCATGATTTGTAACTTTACTTAGGGTTTGTCTATTGATGATAATATCTTTGTAGAGGTGGTGTTTGTTTTTATATAATGTCAACTGTTTCTCTGTATACAGCTGTGAATATTAATAAGATAACTTTGGAACTTCAGAACATAGAATGATTGTTAGGACAAAGATTATTGTTTGAGGTTGACATGTTATACAGCTTGCTAAATTTGTTAAAAACAAATATGAAATTGACATGTTATGTGCACCCTCACCCTTGCATCAAGATTTTTTTTCCTTTTTTTTCCTTGATGAAAATTTATTTTAATAATCTAATTTGAAAACTTTATACAACACTAGGGAGCATGCCAACATATCTGGACAACAAATTCTAGTAGCTGTAAATTCTAATTAAAAGTACAATTTAAAATTAAATATTTAAATTGAATCATGATAACTAAATTAGACAAATTACATTATAAAAAAGAGTTATTTTTATCTTTGTAATTAATTTTCATATGCATTATGGTTTACACAATTAATTTTAAGTGTCCCGAGGATCCGATAAAATTGAAACAATACAGAGAAGATTAACATGACCCTTATACATGAATGACACACACAAATCGAGAAATGGTTCAAATTAAAGAATAATAATAAATTTAATTAAATAAGCAACTGCATAAGACGGTTATTTACATAACATTCTTCCCAATTCTTTGTATCTCCCAATTAAATATGTAAAATACGATGTATCAAGTACGTTTCTCAATTTTCTATTTAAAATAGGTTCCGTTGGGTTGATGCAGTTGATGCATGAGGGGTCAATTAGAATTACTAATTACTAATAAATAAATTCAAATGAATATGCGAGTGAGCATAAACGAATAAACGTAAATGAACAACATAACTCAATTTTAAGAGGAAAAAGAAAAAATATAAATACGGAAAAAGATAAAAATTGAGACACGCCCACTCATAACATACAAACAAATACGTGCGTGCACGTAAAATACCGAAATTCACACTCATGGCAAGCTATAAAGATCTTTTTCCTGACGCATAAAAATCCATTAATATCATTGTACTAAAGACTAATTGATCTTGGTCTAATTTAATTAAGATGGTTACAATCAACGAAAACACGAACCTAGTAAATTACGTATTTACCCTTAAGAGAAGGTTTACCATCTTGTCATCAAACCCACAAACTTTGTATAAAGTAAAAAACTTGCCACTAAAAAATCATATACTACGTGATCTATAAGAAATAAACATATCAATACTCTCTAAAACGCTATTGAATTCTATCGGGTGTCACCCAGTTCGCTTCATGATCATTCGTAGATCCAATGCCAACCGACTTGTAATAATCCTTTTCTGCTTTCGATACACGATCTTGAAACATTTTCCACTCGTTTTTGCACCTCTCCCTCACCTGTCAACAAAAAGATTTGACCACCAAAAAGTCAACGTTTGTACAAAACGACGCGTGCATGTTATTGAAAAAGATATCCATGTCGTACCCCTGGAGTTTGTCCATTCTCTTCATTGCCCTATAAACCAAAACAAGAAAAGATTAGAGGATGACCCACAAAAAAAAAAAAAAAAAAAATCTTACAAGGGCAATTAGGGAAATATGCTAATTACCTGGTTTCCGATTGACGGAATTCCTTGATGAACAATCCATTGTGCATCTACAACTCCAATCCTTTCATATGCGGGCTATATTATTGGAAATGAAAAGGACATTCGCTAATTAACATCTCGAGGTTTCTTGAAAGACGAGCAACAATATAAAGAATATGTTTTACCTCGATACATTTTCGTAGGGCAAAGTCGAGGCCCCATCCATGAACCAAATCATTCTACATTTATAACCAATTGAAGCATTAAATTATTAGAATAAAAGGGAAGGCTTTTAGTAATTCAATCATAGTATATGACCATGTGCAATACCTGAATTAAATGCCACACGCAACGCCAAGCCTCTCGAGAAAATACAGGGGCCATAATCTCCACAAATCTGTACCCATAACGGGTAATTAGTAAAGTCAAAAGTGTTAGCTAATACTCCAATATTCCAAGGTCAGCTTACTCTTCATTTGACATTTAGTTCAACTTTCACATGCGAAACACTTGTATAAAACTAAAGCCACGGTCAGATGTTGTAACTTTTAGTAAAGATAGGACCATGGGAAGTTAAAAGACGTGTTGTGTGACGGGTCAAAATATGTCATTTTAACAAGGATCAACATATGCGTTTACAAAAACTTGAAATTACTCTCATTTCTTTGAATAAATGATTAAGGAAGCTACAAGCACATTGATACGTTTTGTGTGACTTTTAAACCATTTGACCCTGTTGAACTTTTTTCTAAATCTTTAATGTAAAATGGTTAATTGTCACCTCTAATATCAAATTCCATTTTAGCCCGTTTGACTCCGAAAGTTAAAACGTGTAAGCAAAAACTATATACAATATTTAATTTGTTCATACGCTGCGCATGGAGGCAAATGTTGATCATTGCACCATCCCGGTTTCTCCTCGGCTTCTCTAACAAATAGTAACAAATGAAAAAGATTTAGATACATAAAAAAGGTTTAATTTTTAACACGTAAGCAAATGGTCAAAGTGTTGACTTACTTATGAACTTCAAGATCTTCTTTTCTCATGGTCATCTGCCATGTCATACCCTTACTACTTGGATCCAAACCAGGCTGTGATATCTCCAATTTGTGCTTCCTCACAAGTTTAATGTATCTGAAACATAAACAATCATAATACATGAAAAAGTCAAAAGTAAAAGAGTTGACTAAACAAAAAGGTTTGTAGACACGCACTCTTCAGCATCAAAATTCTCAACTCCTAGATCTTCGTCCCATATGAATATGTACTCGTAGGGCGCAATAATGTCAGGATGCAGAAATCTTTTTGCATACCACCTTTGAAAAAAATAGTCAAATAAATATACGGCAAAGATACCATCGGAATAGGGCCGTAAACGAGGTGAACTGAGCTGAGCCGGCTGGGATTGTTTATCTTAACGAGCTGAATGACGAGCTTGAGCTCAGCTCGTAAAATGGCTTGTAGAGCCAGCTCATTCATTTTTAAATATGTTATTATATACTTTACACATAATGATATATATATTAAAAGAAAAAAGGTATTGTTTTTAACATAAACATAATGCATAAATTATAAACGACAAATTTTATAAATTATATATATTAAAATTTCGCAAGCAAACAAGCCAAGCTTACGTTGCTCGAGCTTGGCTAGGTTTGTAAATGAGCCGGCTTGGCTCATTTAGAACGGGCCGATTTTAAGCAAGTTTTTTTCGAGCGAGCCACGAGCTGTGAGCTTTTTGAACAGTCCTAACCGTAATCTACAAATAAAAAAGCTATAAATTGATTTCGTTTCTTTACCATTTTGTTTGCCTAGGAACACTTATGTGAATAGCTCGTTTTGACCATTCAAATTCATCCCATTCAGTAGTTCGGCCATCATAGTGGAACAAAAGGATTGTAAAGTTGTCTGAAAACTGTATAACCAACACAATTAGATGCAGTAATAAAGGCGGCAGAGTGACCAGTGATAAAGATAAACAGGCTTACCTTTTTGACTGTTTGGTCAATGTTCTCTTTCTGATTATAGCCAACAGTGAAAGTTACAAGATACTTTGGTTTGAATGTTAGGTCCTGCAAACCAAAATGCAATTAGATGTTTGAAACGTTAACAAGTCTCCAAGAAAGTCAAACCAAAACAGAAAACTTTGACCATAGATTTGCTGACCTCACTAGGTCTTCCGTGTAATCTTCTAGGATAAAAGTCTGATTCTGAAGCAATTATAGCCGGAGGTAATCTTTCGGCACCACGAGGGTTAGTTGAGACATAAATCTGCATAACATTGATGAATTAATAGTAGACTTCATCTTATAGGTTATACTTTTATATTAAGTTAACAATTTTTTTACCTCTGAAGGATCATCAAGTTTTTGAGCTTCGGTTGAGACGTTGTCCCTCGTGACAGATATGACATTTAGTATTGTTTGTGTAGATTGGCCCGAATATTTGTCACCAAGGAATGTATCGATTGAAGGTACAAGTTTGAACTATCAAAATTGAACCATGAAATCAATGGCATTAACATAATGATTGAATGAAAGTTAAAGTGGTGATAACCAGATTGAATGTAACATATTTATCATTATATGCGGAGTTCCGGAAACAATAAAAATGTTATATTGTTTACTAAAAGTGAACAGTTCTTAACAGTGTTGAAATGTGTACCTTTGATGGTGCAAAAGGAGGAAAAGACACTCCAATGTAGAAGCCAAAAACAATTCCGACTATGATCGTTACAATAGCCCTCATAGATTCGTTTGGTTTTCTAAAAATTGCATCAAGAACATAGAAGGAACACATGATCATCTTTAACATAAACTGAAAGAGCAAGGAGGGGGGGGGGGGGTAGTGGTTAGAAACAAACCTGCAAATATAGCTTCCTCTTCTTTTATATTCTTCAATTTTCATGGTAACTAGACAAACTAAACTCCAAAATCCGCTAGCATCCTACGGTAAAACCCAAGCTTTTAATCAAGATATGACAAAAAGACGGCTCATATCAGCATAAAACAAGATTTGTGTATATAGCTAAACAACACTCAAAAAACTGTTTTGACCGAAGATTATACAAATACAATAAATCAACAACAAAAAGACAACTAATGGTACTCGTAGGATCAAATTAGAGATTCAGATAAAATAAATTTACGCCTTCCATTATTATTACACTTTTCTATGGTTGTTTGATCTGGTTCTTTTAGTTAAATATTATGTTATCTAAATTATTTATACTCTATACTACCAAAAAAAAGAGAGGTTTTCGGAGTTGGGGTCTCGGTGGAAGCAGCCTCTCTATCCCCTAGGATATAGGTAAGGTTTCCCCCCATCACACCGTCTCTAGACTCTATTAATAGCTCCGCTATGAGTGGAATTATACTAGGTACGACGGATCAAACTAGAGTTTGGAACAAAGTTAACCGCTTTTTCGCTGCAATTCTCTCATAAAGTCACCATGAACCTAATAACAAAGAATACAAAAACCTAATTGCAATCTTGGATTAATTTCTTTAATCGAATTTCTCACAAAAAACAAACCAAAATAAGATGCCCCCAAGACAAAATGCCCCCAAAATCATATTTGCATATCAAGATCAAAATATTCCACAAAACCCAAAAATTGCCAAAATTAAAAACCCCTCAAACCCAAAAACCCTAAATAATTCAACCACAAATACAAAAACACATCACAAACCCTAATTCTTGGATCAAACCCCCTAAAAAAAGTCAATTTGCTTACATTCAATTCAAATAATCACCCCCAAAAAACACACAAAAACCTTTCTTACACAATTTACATCAAGAAACACACAAAAGCAATCAGCTTTATCATCAAAGAGTACCTGAAAACTGGTTTTGAAGACAAACCCACAAATATTTCGAAGAATCCAACGTGGGTTTAAGAGCTTTAATCTTAAAGATTCTTGAATCAAAAGGGTGTCTTAAAAATGTGATCTTGGGAGAGTATAATATAAAGATAGAGATTGTGGGTGTCAATGATCCTGGGTTTAAAGTGAAGATGAATAACTTGGATGCAGACTTGGTGGTGGTGAATGATTTCAAGTTGCTAATAATGCTAATAATAATAATAATAATAATAATAATAATAATAATAATAAAGACAATATGGCTTTTTTCCACACACTCTAGTATATGGATGCAATAATTTAGATGACTTGTTAATCAAAGTCTATTTGTCGTTAAGATATTTACAACTTATTCGGCCTTCCAATATTAACTTTCTTTGTGGATTAATATTGCCTGGAGTTTATGATTTTGTCAAATTAAAATGTGTGGGGCCTTCATATTATCTCTCTACTTGTTATGATGTAATCTTGAGTCTTGACTATATCAAATAGATTGTTTTGATTCAAAACTATTATATTAGATTATTACATTAATATCAATATTGTTTGGTATGTGTTAATAGAATGAAATGAACGGAGAAATGCAATAAATAAGAATTGTGTTGTTTGGTTACCAAGTAACAACTAGTAATGAAATGAATTATTATTTTGTATTGTTAGATAGGTAGAAAATGTTGGACGTAATTTCGAACTTCAAGTTACAAGTCGGTAAACTTGAGGGATCAATAATGACAAGTCGGTCATAGTTGGTTATGTTTCTTAATTATTTAATTGTTGTGTAATTATAATAGGTAATGTTTTGTGTAAAATGTTATGTTAGTCTATATAAACCGAGTTTTGGTTAGAAATTAGAGATACAAACGAGATACAACCGAGAGTTAGGGTTCATCTAGATAAACACGAGTTATATGTAATAGGGGTTTTTGAGTTATATTTTCTCTATATAATATTGAGAGTTATTCAATATTAATTATCATGTGTTTACGTTTTGGTGAGTTATATCAATTCGTCATTGAGAAAAGACGAAGGAATAAAATAAAATTGGTGGTGAGCGGCGATGGTTGTGGTCAGTAGGGGTAATGGTGGGTTGTGGTATGTCCACAAATAAAATTTAACTATCTTTGCAAGATTTTAAATTTTTAATCATTGAAAAGATGGAAAAAAAATGGATACCTACTTACAAAAAACAATCTCAAGTTGCATCCTCACAACTCTTTGGATTGAAATTAGCACAAAGTTAGTTGTAAATGAGTTACAACTTGGATCAAATGTGATATCAAATAGTTAAATATAAGACATGTCCAACATCATATGTTGCATTTAAAAGAGATCCTATCATTATCAAGGAAGAAACACTTGTTTACCAGAAAATCACCACTCCACTGCAACATATCTGGTTAATAATCTTGTTAGCCCGGTTAAAACAAACACACAAATTTGTGTGATTAGCCCGAAACCAAATCATAACCGAAACCAAACACACAACATAACCAGACAAGTTTATCTGGTTAAAACAAATGCAAATCATAACCGAAACCAAACACACAACATAACCGCACAATTTGTATGGTTAGCACAGTTATTTGGTTTCGGTTTAAGTATTGTGGTCCAAAACATTCAACTTACAAAAACCATTAACTCTTTACTTATTTATGTGACAGGCCATTTTTAATGGAACAGGTGGATCCGAGAATGCCCCGTCAGCAATCTGACTGTACATCCATCTGTTAGCAGCCTCAGTGAAGTGGATCCCGTCCCAGCTGATCCGTGATGACGGATCTTTGCAAGAATTTGCAATCAAGATTTCTTTACCTTTAACCATTTCTGTGGTCCCACACCTCCTTGCATTGTTGAAGTTGTACTTTCCTCCGTGCCCGCAACACACCAAGAATGGATCACCGAATCCTTAAAACAGAGTTGACATGTTTGGCCCGTTTAGTTTTGAATATATTGATTTGGGTTATGTTTTTATTCTAATTGGACAAACGGGTTGAAATTCATTCAAGGTGTATTAAATCGTTTTATTATACCATACGAAAAATTATCATGACCCGTTTTGAGGTTAGCCAGGCCCGTTCTGATATGTAATAAAAATTACAGCCACCGTGGGCTACCTGAGATTGCTCGCTAAAAGCTCAAATCAAGCCAAGCTCAAGCTTAAAGCTTGTTTAATAAGCGAGCTCGGGCCTAAGCTCACTTATCGACTTCAAGCTGACCCACAGACCTAAAAAAGCCTATTATTGATATAACTTTTATTTTATATATTAAATATATATTTTTATAATATCTATTATGTATTAAACTTTGACAATAAATGACTAAACATCAATATATATTATGTTATACATAAAAATTATTACTAAAACATACATATAAAATAATTATAAATGTATATAAGTTAAATAATAAATGAGCCGAACTCGAGCTTTAGAATAGAGCTCGAGCTTAAATAATAAATGAGCCGAACTCGAGCTTTAGAATAGAGCTCGAGTTCTAGCTCTTGTCAGTTAAACGGTCCGAGCTATACCTTTAGAAATAGAGCTTGAAACAAGCCGAGCTCGAGCCTAGATGGGCTTGGGGTCGGCTCAGCTTGTTATCAAGCTTAGTTTAAGCAAAGACTTACCGAGCTTTTTTGCTTGCGCGATAAGTGAATATTTAACGAATAGATATCAACATAGGTGATGGCGGCCGAATGAAGCTCTTTTCGGAGTTGTATTACAGCTTCCTTGAGTTTCTGGTTAAAATACTGTGAAACACCGTTAAACGGGGCGGCACAACCGTGTGGATCCACCTGTGCTGCAGTGATCGGGCGCGTATCCATGATATAAGGCAAGCAACCAACTGGTCCTGTGTTGTGTATCCAAAATGCTTTGCCACCTAATGCATACACATTCTGTTTACGCATTGTGACACAACAACACATTAACTAAATTTAGATACAGAATAATCATAATCAAATTATTGATAAAAACAGACAGCAAAAGATAGTATTTAAGGGTGTCATGGTGAGGTTCGGTCAGTTTTGAAGAAAATTCTAGGCCAGACTGCTAAGTGGGGCGGTTGAGTGGGTTGGTAGGACCAGCTAGTTTTTACCGCTTTGACAGTTTAACATTCGGTTTTGGCTGTTTGAACCGTTGGTTTGTATTAAATTTTAAAATAATAAAGATGCTTCATGCTATGGTATGCATAACTACATATTCTAAATATATAGAAATAATAAAGGTTAAAATATGGTTTCGAAGTTTTAAAGTTCAAACCGAACAGTTAAACCATCAAACCATGAAAAACAAACTGTTTGAATCTCAAGCTGGCCAACTTGCTTCAGTTTGGACAGTTTCAATGGTTTTTAACACCTTTGGTTTCTACAGGTTGACTTAATCAACAGTTTACTTTTTTGAAAAATAAATTTTAGTGAGATGAATGTATAAATGTCTCAAATTAGATTAAAAGAAGTAGCTATAATATAGGTCAAATATTCAAATAAAGTTCTTTTATTGTGACTTGAACACAAATCCAAACAAAGGAAAACTTGTCTCTCACCTTGATGACAGTCGTAAACTGCGATATAACGTCGGGAACATATAACTTTACTTGCTCAGTAGTCATATTAAGCTTGTAACCAGCGGTGAGATCGTTCTGGCCTATATCAAATGTATACAATGCGCTAGAAAACTTGTACTTCTCTGGTAACAGGCTCTTAAAAACATCGCCTGCACCATGGTCATGCAACATATTTAACGTATGATGTACAAGATATTATATAAGTGTCACGTTTTTAATATAACAAATTCTGTAACGTACCTTTATCACGGATTATTTGTGATCTCTTCATAAAATCAGAGAATTCAGCATACTGAACGTCTAAGGAAATCGGGCTATACCCGCTCTGGAAAATGGTAGTGTTTTGACGCCGGACTGTGGATCCTGATGTTGCATAATTGGCTCCATGGCTAAAATTTGTACCTACTGCGTCCAGAAACGGACTAAGATAAGGTAATCCTAAACCTTCAGCTGAAATTTTGAAAACAAAACATTTAATAAAATTGTTAAGAGAAATAATTATTCCTGATTCACTTTCTAGGTGTGATGAGTAACAGGTTTAATAATCATTGAAACCTACTGAACCGTCTAAACCATCTTAAGCTGGCTTGATTGGCCAACGGTTCGGTCTAGTTTGTGTAAAATTCGTCATTTTCGATCTTTTTTGTATTTGTATTTGTATTTGTATCAAAACCCGACCCGATTTGTAAACCAAATCTTTCACTAATATAAAATGTTGGATTTTTATGTTTCATAATCATCTCTTGCCTTTTAGATTTGTTACTAGATTGTATTATTTAAACCTTTTTTAAAAAAAAAAACACATGCAAGTATTGATATAAAACAAGGAAAATAAGTTTGACTCCTTCTCTATATAAGCAACCCCATCCTCTTCATTATTCTTTGCTCATTCATCTTCTTTCTCTCCCAAATAAAGTTCATATCTCTAACCTCTAAGTTTCTTAATAATCAAGCAATAACCTTCTTTAATTCTTGTTTGTTACTTATTAATTCATATCTTGTGGCACAACATATATATAATATGCACCCCTTGTTTCCTTCGGCTTTCATCTTCTTCGGGAGGTGATATGCTACAAGGCAAGGCTACATGGAGAACTCTTTGTAGTTCTTGTTTATACTATTTTCCTTTAATGCTTTCCTAGTCTTGTTCATATTGTAAGTAGTTTAGCTTTTAATTCATGTTTAAAGAGTTTCATGGGATTGGTTATGAAGTCACTAGTCTCGGTTTCATCCCGAGATTAGACCCGAATCAAGACCGAACTCTTGTTTACTAGCTTTTGTTTTAAATAGTTTTGTTTACTAGTTTTGTTTAAAATAGTTAAATAAACATGTTTATGAAAGATTTGAACCTTGTAACTTCTAAAACCATTTTGATAGTTCTATAGTATTTGGGTATGTGGCAACCATCCTCGGTATCATTCCGAGTCAAGGACCGAACCAAAACCGAACTAAACCGAGTTCACTTGCCTAAGACACACAAGTGTGTTTTTGGCCATCGAAACTCATCTTTTCTTCAAGAATGTATTTTAAAATAATTTTAAGTATTTTATCAACTTACTTGGTGTGTCGGTATCCAACTTGATCTTATAACAAGCTTGGACCGGTGATACCAAATACACACTTAACGGACGTTAAGGTTCTTCATAATAGAACTATATACTTGGTTAAGTCTTTCGATTTTATTGAGTTATCTCAAAACATTTTGGAAAGTTAACTTTGAGTTTAGTTAATTATCTAGACCCAAGTTAACAAATCCGAACACTCGATTAAAACCTTGTTTTGGTGTTCATATACCCAAAGGGTCTTGCATTAGTGCATTATAACCCACATAAGTTACTTAACATAGGTTGAGTAATAATTATGAATGAAATACCAAGACCCGGTTTCGAGTAAACTTACTTTCAGAACATGTCTTTAATTTCCCAAGTATTTACATTTTTAAACCATAAACTTCATTTATTTACTTTACTTGTCATATTTTATTTTAAACCCTTCCAAGACTACCTACTAACTTAAGACCCGTTTAATCTAGGTCTTGCTCGTTAAACCCGATCTCCGATTATTCACGAATCAATCTTTCAAGTTACTTAGTTAACGTGAGTACATTTCATCCCCCGTTTTCACTTTTATCTTTTGGGGGTAACATGCATACTTATTCACACAAAAATGATTTATATTATACTCATTTCTCAAACCACAAACTTTAGGGTATATGATGCTAGAATACTTGCTCTATTGTGTGTTATATGTCTCATATGCTTTACGTGCGCGAGTGTTTATTTTAATGTTGTTGTTGAGCCTCATTAAGTATGATCATACGTTCCCTTAACTACTTAGCCTTGCGCTAGTAGAATAAGGCCTCATTATCCAAGTATGTCGGTATTCTTACCGATTAGAAAGGATCCTCATTTACATATGTTTTATATACCATGATTGATGCTTTTATTTATAGTCTCATATAAGTTTGTGGATTTCACTCATATTATATATACTCAAAACTATGAAATTGTTCACCAACATACGTGTTGACAAATGTTATTTTATGCATGTTACAGGTTTGATTATTACTTGAGTTGGAGTTTGAATACGTCATTCTATTTTGATACCGCTAGGTTATTAGAAGAATGAACAATATCTATTTCTTATGTTTTGATGTTATTTGTATGAACAATATGTGTTACTTTGGTGATTGAATGAAATTAATGAGCTGATTAAATATTGTCACTTTAATAGTGTCTTGTGTATTTGTCCAATCACGTTGCACTCCGGCATGTTCCTCCGCCTTTGGTCGGGGTGTGACAGTTTGAAACTTGGAACCTATATGTATACATTTTTCATTTTTGATAATCCTTATGCATATTATTAAATCATAAATAACGGAAAATTATTATAATTATTCAAACTATTATTTATTGATCCATAATAACTTTATCACTGCAAATGACAAATGGCACCGTTAACTTTTATTACGTTGTTAAGGAAAATCTCACTCTAACGAAGAAGTAACTCCGCTTACATCTAAGATTCATTTATGTTAATCCAAAACAACTAAAAATATTCATATTTTATTAAAAGAAACTAAAAAAAAAAGTCTTGTTTTTATGAGCAGAATATCTGGAAAATAAAAGTTAAAACTTAAAAACTGTCACACTTGATTATAAAAATGCAATTTGTTTTATATTCAAAGTTAAACTAATCGTTGACGGAGGTTGTTGAAAAAGGTCCACTTTTAATAATGTTATATATATATATATATATATATTATTTTAAGGAGAAAATAAAATAAAAAATAAAAATAAAGGTTAACCCAAACAAGAATGGTGAAATTAAGGACCAGGTTTAGGGGGGTAAATGAGTCGAGTAGAGCCTGTTATAGCGTAGGCTTGAGCTCGGATTGTTTTCACTTATAAGAGCTTGCGATCAGGCCCGGCTCATTTTGAGCCTCGTGCGTAAATCTCGAACTCGACTCGTGAGTTATTTTTCAAAGCTAGGCCTCGGCTCGTTTATATTGAAAAAACTTTAAACGAGCCTAAGCTCGACTTGAGCTTGTGGAGTACCTAAAACAAGCCAAAGTTCGACTTGAGCTCGTCCGTGCAATATAAAATCAATTCATATAGATCCAAACGAGGTAAAACTTAAAATTACACAATGCTCGTTAAGACTCCACAAACCTAAACGAACTTCCCATACAAGGCTCAAGTTCAGGTTCAATAACTAAACAAGTTTTATTTGTGGCTCGAGCTCGACTCATTTTAAACATTTTATCGATCCTAGCTCGCGTAGCTCCCGAGTCGCTTCCACCCAAGTTGTCGTTCCAATAATAATAATAACAATAACAATAACATCTATTGGATTTTAATAATCTCGTAAAAGCTATCGGCCGATAATAATCTCAACTGAGTTTATCGTCCCAGGTTGTCCCAAATTTAAAAAAATTGGCTTCAAGTGGTCCTTGTTGAAATTTAGAAAAAAGTTAACGCCGTTAACCTTTCCTTTTTTTGTTAACGGATCACCGGGAGTTAATTTTTTTAACTTTGGGACAACCGGTGACGATAAACTCAGTTGAGATTATTATCGGACGATAGCTATTACGAGATTATTAAAATCCAATAAAGCTAATAATAATAATAAGTAATAACAATAATGTACCTATGAAATCGATAAGAAGACGGCCATCACTGTGGCGGCCGGCCGGAGAATGAAAGAAGGTATCGCCGTTAGGCGGAGGAAACTGTCCGAAGACCGCCGATAAACCGCCAGTATCGGAATTTGAATCACCGAAGTTAAATACAGCCGGAAAGTTACAGTCCGGTAAAGATAATATCGAAACTGGTAGTAGTAATAATAATAACAATAACATGCAAATTGAAACCATTTTTCATGAGTCGTTGAGAGAGATATTCGCTGTTTAAAAGCTCATGCGGACAGTGGAGGTTATAATTGCTACCAATTCTTTAATATTTTATTATCAAGTTAATTTAATAAACAGTATTTGGCTCTTTGTTATTATTATTTAAATCGGATTTAATTGAGATTATTATTTAAATCAACAAGCCATCGAGCCAAAACACCTTATGCTCGAGCTCGGCTCGGCTTGTTTAATAATCAAGTTTTATTTCGAGTGAGACATGAGCTATGGGTTTTTTGAACATCTATGCAAATCGAGTCTAAATTAAGAATTTGAATCCGTTTTCTGGATTCTTGAATTAAAATATCATCCAAGTTGGTTTTAAATTTGGGTTGAATCGAATTCAAAGTTTTGTTTTTATTATATTATATTTTTTCTTATAGCTCGTGTTTTCTAAGCAAATTTGAGTTCTAACCAAACTCGAAATTTTGTATTTGAATTTTTTTTTAATTCAATTACAAAATCATATGACTAATTTACATCACTAGAAAAACTCAACTTAAAGCATTCATATTTTATTCTCCATTTTGCACTTTATACCTAAATTATACATAAAAGTGTTAAAAACTACTCTGCATCCTTTTCTTTGGTTTTTTTATATCTATAATTTGTATGAAAAAATAATACTTTTGCTTATGTGTCACGTTAATCCTCACAAATTATTTAAATAATAATTCAATTATTTAAATATGCTTATTCTTAATCCTCATACATTATATAACTATTAATTCAATTATCTATATATGGTAATTCATTAATATTATTTATTTTTCAATCTTTAACTATTTTTTTTTAATTTCTTGCTATTTATAACATACAGTTACAATTTTAATAATTAATTTTATTAACTATAATTATTTGTCAATCAAATAAAAAGTTATTTATAAGACCACATTTTTGTAAATCAATAACATAATATTGAGAAAGTCACACATCAATATTGCACTTCAATGCATCGTGATGATATTGATTAAAACCATGTATATTTTTGCATTAATATTTTAAATTAAGGTTTATTTTAATATTTAAAATGTAAAATATACTCTTTTTTTGGTTATAAATTTGCCAAGTACCTTCTCGTTTGTTCAAGTATTTGCCTATTTGGTACTAAGGGGGTGTTTGGTAGATGGATTTGATTGGGGAGAAATGGAATTAGAAATATTTCTTTTGTTTGTTTTCCACTTTTCATTTCTATTTCTCTTTCTATTTCTCTAAAACTAGAGAATTCCATTTCTCTTTAAAACAAAGAGAAATCCATTTCTCAGCAGCCTCCTCATAGCATGTCACCACCTCGTCTCCGGCCACCACCCCGTCTCCGGCCACCACCCCGTATCCGGCCGCCACCTCGTCTCCAAGTCTGCAACTGCCACCTCGTCTCCAAGTCTGCAACCACCACCCCGTCTCCGCCGTTCGCAGTGGTGAACACAGAGATGGTAACCGGTTGTAGGCTGCAGGTGGTACGGGTGAACGGAGATTAGGGTTTCAAGTGGTGGTTCGTGGTAGGTTAGGGTTTTCAGATGGTCGGGTGATTGTGGTCGCAGGTGGGTGACAGTGGTGGTGGAAATCGGCGGTGGTCGCAGGTGGCTTCTGATTATCATCATCATCATCGCCACCACAAAATCTCCAAAGAGGCAGTGATGACAGATCTGAGCCTCCTTTTTCTATATCTTATGTTCCAAAAATTTGAATCTTTTTAATTTCTTGTGTACTGTGGTTGAAGAAGGGGATTTGGTGGCGGCAGCCGGTGGTGGTGGGCTGTGGTTGAAGAAAGGGCTGTGGTGGTGGTGGTGGTGGTGTGGGGCTGTGGTGGTGAGTGGTGTCAGGTTGGGTGGAGGTGGGGTTGGGTATGGTAGAGTTCTCTGTTTATTTTCTCGTGTACCAAACAAGAGAAATGATTCTCATTCTCCATACCAATTCTCTTTCTCTACAATTCCATTTCCATTTCTATTTTCTCTCATTTTCCATTCTCTGTACCAAACACCCCCTAAGGGTTAAATCCCACATTTAATCATCACAAGGTGAACATGAGTTAGGCATTGATGTCAAGTAACTCAAGTTGCAAGTATGAAGACTAGTATTTGTTTGAGAAGTATGATTTAACATGAAACTGGCATCAAGAGTTGATAAACAATAAGCGAGTTAAACTTAGATTGAGCTCAAGTTTTAAAAAACTACTCACATGTCGAGCTTGAACCTAGATAGGCTCAACTCGTTTGCACCACAATACCGATAAATTTGCCAATAAGTTTGGTTTATTGGTATTGGTGGGTTGGAGAATGATCCGTTTATAATTTGATCAAATATCGGTTAAGTGGCTGCTCGGGTGTAATGTTCTCCATCCCAGTTAATATCATCGTTGGATCTTCGCACGCTTCGCGTCGCCCACTAATCCACTATGACATCTTTCCCTTTGATTTTGATGTTTCCACCGGACCACCACAACCAATATGCATACTGAAGTTATGACCACAACAAGTCCTCAATGGATGTCCAAATCATATGTTTTAAACAAAACTACAAATCTTTAAAACATAATAAAGATTTGAATTTGTTATAATTGTTAAAATGGACCAAACATACATATAAAAGACTTTATAAAACACTATCAAAACAAAATAAAAACCATTTGTTTAGTAACTTGTCCAAATGTTAACAATAAACCATCAATACCAAAGTCAATTAAGTAAAATTCTCCAAGCAAAAAAACAAATCAAAATTCCCATTTAAGTAAAATTCTCCAAGCAAAAAAACAAATCAAAATTCCCATCTTAGTATTGCCTATGACAAGCCAAACTTATTGGTGTTGGTGGATCCGAAAACGACCCGTTTACGATATGATCAAATATCCATTTATTGGCTGCTTGGGTAAAGTGCACTCCATCCCAAATAATTGCTACCGTTGGATCTTCACATGCTTTGCCAACTACGATATCTTTGCCGTTGATTTTGACTTTTCCACCGCATCCAACATGCATATTGTAGTTGTACTTTCCTCCATGACCACAACAACTCCTCAACGGATGCTCAAATCCTACATTTTATAAAAAGTACAACTCTTTAAAGCACACAACAAACAAACAGTATACAGGCATAACCGAAAAATAAACAAATTTAAACGAGTATAATTTATTTAAACTGAGTATAATTTATATTATTCATTTATAATATCCATCATAATTCTACCGAACGAACAAACATAACCTACTTATGTTTAAATTCTTATAAATATAATACATATGTATTTATTAAAATTAAAACAAACATAAACCGACATTCACGAACATAAATAAATGAACAAAACGTCTATTAATATTCGTTTGTTTTAACTAAATGAACAGAAAAAACTTATTCATGTTCATTTGTTTAATAAAGTAACTAACCGTTACGGGTTGCTTTGGTAATGAGTGAATGTTTAACCGTATAGACATCAACATAAGTTATTGCAGCATTCGGTAGCTCCTCTCGTAACTGATCAACGGCTTGTTTTAACCGATGGTTAAAAAACTGCGCAAGGTCATTAAACGGGCCGATACACCCGAACCTGTCCATTTGTCCGGCTGTGACTAGTTGGCGGTCCAACACGTATGGTAGACATCCGATTGGACCCGTATTGTGTATCCAGAATGATCTTCCACCTTGATCATGTATATCCTATTCAAGAACAAAAAATATTCATTAAAATGGTGTAACATTTAAATTATAAATTGATAGTACGTTCTAAAAACAACACTCACCTTAATGACTGTTTTGAACTGACCTATGATATCGGGCACACTCGCCCTAACTTCATCGACGGTCAAGTTTAGGAACAACCCTGCGACTAAATCATTTTGCCCGATGTCAAACGTGTAAAGAGCCCGTGAACAATCTTTAATTTTTGGCATTAGTTTTTTATACACCGGATCATCTACATTACATATCACACATTAATATAATACAACACGATACAATATGATATAAATTATTAATATGTGACATTAAAAAAATGTCACCTGTCTCGGTAAGAAAATTTCGGACCCTCCTATGAAAATCATTAAATTGATACCACTGAACATTTAACGAAAACGGGCTAAACCCACTTTGCGCAAGAGTCGTATTTTGTGGTCTAATGGTGGAACCCGCAGTCGCAAAATTCGCACCGTGGGTAAAGTTAGACCCGAGTGCATCCAAGAATGCACTCAGGTACGGCAACCCAAAGCTTTGTGCTACAAAAGAAACAAAAATAAATAATTACTTAAAAGATAAATGATAAATCAAAATAACGGGCTAACCCGTTAAATAATAAAAAATTAACAATAACAATAAATAATAAGTACCTATGAAGTCTATAACTAGTCGGCCGTCACAATACCGACCGGCCGGACCATGAAAAAACGACTCTCCATGAGGCGGTCCGGCCTGTCCAAAGGCGGCCGACAAGCCACCCGTGTCAGAGTTCGAGTCCCCGAAGTTGAAAATTGCGGGAAAGTGACACGGGTGTTTGTTGACACGGGCGTGCACAACTTGATTTAGTAGCAACAACATTATAACAACTTTGATCAGCTCCATGACTAGTAATAATAATAAAGGTAGCAATGAGAGATTGAATATGACTATATTGAAAAATGAAGGCAATAATAATAATAATATAGAGGAAGAAGTTATAGAGGATAATGTGTCGGTTAAAATGGGCCGTTACATGTGTGACATGGGTCATGGGGTGTACTATGCAATATGGGTGGTGGTAAATGACCAAAATAGGTTTTTGGTTATGGTTAATATGTGGAAAGAAATGAGGTTGATGAGGGTATTTTAGTCTTTTTGAGGGAAATCATGGGCTCTAAAACCGTCACGATCATATATTATTGATTTATTGGTATCCCAATCGTAGGTGTAAACGAAACGGTATCAAGTTTTGGTTTTTCTTATTCAGTTTAGAAATAAATAACATGTATATGAATAATATTTTTTATATTATTATTTTAAAAGTTTACAAGTTTTTATTCATATAGCAAAACACCAATCACTTTAACTAATAATGTTTTTTAAAGTGTAAAATTATCTTTTACAATCACTAATGATTAATATACATTGTTTAATGTAACTACTGATCGTTATTATTATACTAGCTGAGTGTCCGCGCAATGCAGCGGGGTGTGCACGCAACTCGACATTGAACGTATAGTATGTGTCAGTACATACGTCATCTGATGACAGTGCGCACGTAGCTCGAAATTTGACACGTAACTCGTGCAAAGCCAGTTGCGTGTAATCGAATATTGAACACGTGTAACCGGCCTAGAATGCACGTTACTGACAATAAAATATGCTTAACCAACACCACGCGTGTAATTCATAACAATTACCGGTGCAGGGCGCTATGTTGAGCACTTACCAAGATTTGGTTATGTGTGTTATGTGGTGCTGAACACGTGCTTATTAGCCCCGATACATGTAAACAACGACATCTGTGTAACCGGTGACGAAAACCAAGAAGCAAACCCGAAATATACAGTAATTTCAAATAAATCACTTTTGTAAACCAACTCGTTTTAGCGCTAAACCCGTTCCGACTCGACATCGGTCTGACCTGGCCCCTATCTACTTGGACCCGAACCAAATTAACCATTTTTCTTGTATCGACTTGTTCTGACCTTAATCCACTTTTACAAATGACCCAAGCTCACCCGACTCGACCTGTTACCAGTTCTACACGGTAATCACGTAACATGTTAACCTTTTAAAACTAAAAAACTATAGCAATACAATACTCAAATTAAAGAGAATAAAATACTCGTTTTTATGATATAGTTATTTTAAGAAAAATATTAACGTGTGAAAAGATATAGCCATTAAAAAGTCGAGAGGTAGTTGGTTTTGAATTAGGGGCATATGTGTAAGTATTATCTAAATTTACAAAAAAAGCAGTGAAGTTGAGGGACCAAAGTTATAAGTATGTTTTAAAGGAATGAAAAGACTTAATTACCCTTAATTTTTATATTTTTGATGCATTGTGTGTTGTATAAAAAGCATTAAGTTTGGTACTGAAGAGGTAGGTCCCAGCAAAGCCCAGTTGGACCCGCAAGACTCACCTAAAAGAGGGACGTCTGCGCAGAAACCAACTGGATCCGCAGGACCAACCATGCTCAGAGACGTGACGTCCTTACGCGCAGTACGCAAGCTGGTCCCGCAGGAAATGCCTTCCGATGGTGAAGGACTCCGCCTGTTCCCGCAGCCTCGGATACAAGCCATCAGGGAAGGTCACCCGCGCAGCAAGGCTACACGCACAAGGCACTTAGCTCTCAATCACTCAGTGTCACATGAAGGAATGAGCGAAGCCGGGAACAATCCCGCACAAAGGCGGGAGGGGGAATACTCCCGCCCAAATAAGCCAGTCCGTACGATACAGGAAGATCTTCTGTACTGTACCTGACGAGGTATGGGAAAAAGATCTGACTAAAGATACGACAGCTTATTGACAACAGTATGGCGAGCAGCATGCTCCTGCACTGTATGTCACTATTAGCCGCTGCCTACTCACCAACTACTGCCATACCACGTGCGTAGCCGTCAGTTGGTGGAACAGGAATAGTATACAGCAGGCCTAGTCGCCATCAGCCGCTACCTACCCACCAACTACCAGCAGGGCACGTGCGTAGGCTACTGTGGGTGGAACAGGAACACTGTTGCAGCCGGCCATACCTCTTTGGAAACCTACCTTCGGCTATAAATACCACAAATGGTATGACCATCTCATCTTATCATATCTTACCACATTATCATCATATTATACCTGATATCTGCTCTAGCAATCTCTTAATATACTTTTATATTTAAAGAGCAATCTAGTCTGATTCTCACGCCGGATGGTGGTCACAAGGAGGAACCCCCCCTTCTCAGTGACGAGCTCACGGTGTCTGTTTTGCAGGTTATCAGAAGAACCATCTTCCAAGGGTCTAACCCCTCGTGGGAAACATCTATCTAACCCCCAGGTTACCAGTAATCTGCCCGGGGTCCGGTTAGTGTTTCTTCATTGGCGCCATCCGTGCATAAAGCTAGAACTTTATTTTTCTCCTGTTTTTTCAAACTTCTACAAAGATGGTTAGAGAAATTCCGGTAACCACAACCCCAGCTACTGGGGTGAATACCGGTAACACAGTTTTTACAAACACTACCCCGGTTACCCAAGCCGGGGCAAGTGAAGTAAATTTTACGAACACTACCCCAGTTACTCAAGCTGGGGCAAGTGCAGTAAATGATCGCCTACTGGGATCCACTGATACCCAGTTTGAGAAACAAAGACTCCCCCGCCAAACTCTCGATGAAGTTAAGGCATGGGCGGAGGCACGACAAAAGGAATTCCAGGCTGAGTTGGACGAACGCTTGCGTTCCATACAACAGGCCGACGAATTCGAATACTGGGAGGATGACTCGGAGGAATCCGACTCCGACGCGAACCCTCGCCATAGGGCAAAAGGGAAGCGTAAGGAAATGGAATCCCAACCGAAAAGGCATTTTGGACAAGCTTTCAAACCAAAAAGCACAGGTGGAAGTCCACGAGACTTCTCCAAAACGTTCAGACCAAACATTGCAAATGCAGGAACGTCCAAGTTTGCAAGGGACATTGCGGAAGCAATCGCCCCAAAGGGTGCCAAACAAATGCCTAACATAGGCACATATGACGGTATATCTGATCCAGACGATCATTTGAACAGGTTCATAGCGGGGGCAACCGTCAGCAATTGGACGGAACCCACCTGGTGCTACATGTTCCAAATGACGCTTGTTGAGGCTGCTAGAGCTTGGTTTGATCGTCTACCGGTCAACCACATCTACGACTGGGCAGACTTCCAGCAGAAGTTTAGCCAACACTTCAGCCAGCAACGGAAGTATACCGAGGAGCAATGGACAATCCTCAAATGCATACGAGAAGAAGATGAATCTCTGCTAAACTTCATCACTCGCTTCAACTCAAAGAAGCTAAGTTTGGGCAATATCAGCGAAGATCTTGTTCGCGCTGCCTTCATCCAGGGCGCGCATGACCCAGAGCTCATCCGCACCCTAACGGGTAAAGATGGCATGCCATCCACATGGGATGCCATCATGACAGCAGCAAAACGCTATGCGGAAACGGAGAAGCAACTGGGTAGAGATCTCCCCCAGAGCACAAACCTCTACACTCAGAAAACGAGAGAAGACAACGTCCTCACCGCCCGATTAAATAAAAAGCGGAAGCTAGGCATTTGGCAGTCAAGGGTAAACTTTGACACCTCATCCGGCTTGCAACATCGATTGGGCGGAAGGGATAATATACATCCGCACCGGAACTCCAGATGGACGCCACTCACCAAGAGCGTCACTGAGATATTCGCTACTGAAGAGCTCCCATGGCCAAAGCCTCCAATAATCCGACATCGTCATGATGCTGATCGGAGCAAATACTGTGACTTTCACAAGACAAAAGGCCACAACACTGAAGAATGCATAGACGTAAAAGACATGGTCGAAGCATTTGTCAGAGATGGGACGCTCGCGCACCTCGTGGCGCAATAAAGGCTGAGCAGGCGGGTGCGTATAGAACCTCAGCTGGGGAAAACACGAATAAAAGTTCCAGCTTCAATGTCGAGACTACATGCTGCGTAAAGAACGAGATCCCGAACCAGGTGCGTATCGGCTCGATGGCACTCCCATCCCAACATGGAAGGGAGCTCATTTACACAATTTGCATGTAAATCAATTCCAATTTGTAAAGAAAAGGCCAAGAGCCACTTCTAATGGAAATGATTCTCTTTAGAACATCGAAGCTGATGATTTTACTTTTCTGAACACTAGTATGCCGGCTTTCACCGCATAATTACGTGAAGTCGTTGCGTGGGAAGGCGGTCCTACCCGCACAAACCCAATAATGTGAAAAAACCTTCACGCAGGTCAGTTGAAGGGAAAAGGTTCAGCACCCAAAAATGAAAGTGCCGGTCTATCCGCACGAATCATAATGAGGAAACTGAACAATAACCTATCAACAACCGCGCGTCGAACGGTTAAACTATGCAACACTGGTAACGGCATTCACATTACGTGAAGTCGTTGCGTGGGAAGGCGGTCCTACCCGCACAAACCCAATAACAGGACAGAACCTTCACGCAGGTCAGTTAAAGGGGATGAGTTCAATTATCCCATTAAATGAAAGTGCCGATCTATCCGCATGAATCATGAAAGGAAACTGAACACTAACCTATTGACAACCGCGCGTCGAACGGTTCAAAACAAAATTCTTAAAAGGATGAGGAAAACCTACACGCAGGTCAGATAAGGGTAAAGTTTTGCCATCCTACTAAGTGCAAGTGACGGTATTACCCGCACAATCACGAAAGAGGAAGCAAAACTTCACACCTATTATCAACCACGTTCAAAGGTTTACTTATCCTCAAAGGATGAGGAAAACCTACACGCAGGTCAGATAAGGGTAAAGTTTTGCCATCCTACTAAGTGCAAGTGACGGTTTTACCCGCACAATCACGAAAGAGGAAGCAAAACTTCACACCTATTATCAACCACGTTCAAATGTTAACTTATCCTCAAACGATGAGGAAAACCTACACGCAGGTCAGATAAGGGTAAAGTTTTGCCATCCTACTAAGTGCAAGTGACGGTTCTACCCGCACAATCACGAAAGAGGAAGCAAAACTTCACACCTATTATCAACCACGTTCAAAGGTTAACTTATCCTCAAACGATGAGGAAAACCTACACGCAGGTCAGATGAAGGTTAAAGTTTAGCCATCCTACTAAGTGCAAGTGACGGTTTTACCCGCACAATCACGAAAGAGGAAGCAAAACTTCACACCTATTATCAACCACGTTCAAAGGTTAACTTATCCTCAAACGATGAGGAAAACCTACACGCAGGTCAGATAAGGGTAAAGTTTTGCCATCCTACTAAGTGCAAGTGACGGTTCTACCCGCACAATCACGAAAGAGGAAGCAAAACTTCACACCTATTATCAACCACGTTCAAAGGTTAACTTATCCTCAAACGATGAGGAAAACCTACACGCAGGTCAGATGAAGGTTAAAGTTTAGCCATCCTACTAAGTGCAAGTGACGGTTCTACCCGCACAATCACGAAAGAGGAAGCAAAACTTTAACCCATAATCAACCACGTTCAAAAGGTTAACTTATTCTACACTTGGAAAATTGCTAATTTAAACTAAGTATGCAAGTCATAAGTTTATAAAGCAATAAACCCAAAGAAGGAAATAACAATCTTATACGCAAAAAGATTAATATTTCACAAACGAATTATTACAAGAATGGCCGGGTAACTACCCGCCTACGAAAAGAAAATAAATACATCTGTACAAGACTATCCTAGCAATGGGAAGGGATCTTCAGGATCAAGCTTCAGGGCCGCTTCCACTTGGACCCGCTCCATCAGAAGAACGGGGCGGTTCGAGGAAAGCTTTAAGGATAGCTAACCCATCATCAGCAGCAGCCACTTGGTTCACCTTCTCCACCACTGGATGCGGGAAGGCGGCGTATTGATTTACTGCTTGGTCATATATGGCTTCAGTATCAACATTGTACAAAGGGAAGTTGGAAGGCGGGACACCTTTCTCAACGAACCCTAGACCAAGCAGGAAGCCGGCTCGTTCCCCATCCTCGTGAGAAGCGTTGAGGGCTGCGCTCATTGCATCATCATAAGATGTCTCTGAAAAGACCCGATGCACAACCTACAAGAAAAAATACAAGTGTTAAAACATTTTCTATTTACAAAGGAAAGCGTGAAGACGTAAAGCTAAACATACCTGAGGCAACGCTTCTCGAAGAAGCCATTCCTTGGCAACCAGAGCTTCTTGAAGGGCGGCTTGAGCTTGGGTACAGGCGCGTTCGGCTTCGCTTTTGTTAAGTTTGGCAAGTAGCACTTCCTTTGCGGCAGCCTCTTCGACGCCCTTAAGCTTCCGCTCGGTGTGATCAAGCACGCCCCTCTGGTCCAGGATCTCTTGAAGTTTCTTGGCATCCTCCATCGCCAAGGCATCATGAGCACGTTGGAGAGCCTCCAATTTGGCCTTGAGCTCCTCGTTCTCCACGCGTAAAGGCTCAGCAACGGCTTCAGCCTTGGTGGCCCTCTCGGTTGCGTTCCTCGCAGTCTCCTTAGCCAGCCGAAGCTGTTTGTTAACAGCTTGGGCAGCCTTGGAGCGGGCCTCGAGTCGCGCTTGAACCTCAACCTCGAGGGCCTTGAAGGCCTTCTCCTTCTCCGCAGCAGCTGCGGCCAACTTTTGGTTCTCCTCCCGAAGAGCACGCGCTTGAGATACTTCCTTGGCGCGAGCTGCTTTTAACTTGTCGTTTTCACGACAAAGCAGCTCGACGCGCGGCTGCATCCGGGCCTGGAGAACCCGAAGCTCATTGGTTAGCCTACCCTCCTGGTAGCTAGCCATGGCTTCCCCCAACGCACCATGGGGAGCAGCGTGGCGAGCCCATTCCACGCACTCCACAGGGGTACGAAGGGTTGTTACTCGGCGTATGTTCCATCGCGGAACATACACTTCATTGGAATCCGACACTGCAAAAAACAAAAAAGCAGTTAGGAAAAGATGATAAAAAATAAAAGTGAAAAAGGGCCAAAGGAACCCTACGCACCTGTAGGGTCTATAACAGGCCGATAACCGCCGAACCCATCACCTGAACCCAAAGGAAACCCATCCAAAAGGTCAGGCAGATGGGAAGGTGGCAAAAATTGGCGAGTACTCCCATGCGTACCTGATGGGCCGGCCGTCGGTGCCGGTGGCGGGGGCATGGTGGCAGCCGCCGCAGCAGAATCCGCGGCAAAAGTAACCGCCGGCTCTGTGAAGGATGCTGTAAAAATCGCACTCACAGCCGGCGGTGACGTCATCTCGGCTGGAACAGTCGGCTCAGAATGAGCAACTGAACCAGCGGAAGCAGGCGCAGGCGCCTGGGTCGACGCCTCAGGTAGGCTGACCAAGCCTACCGTCATTGGCGGAGAGGTAGTACTCGGCCCCTCACCCTGGAATGCGCCAACATCCACACCTGCGTAAAGAAGAAAAGTGTTAAAAGACTTGGAAGATTAAACTACGAAGATAAAAGCCTAAGAGTTGTACTTACGGGTTTTCTTGAGCTTGAACGTACGGACGGGCGGGGACGAACCCGATGGAGCCGGTCTCTTGATGCCGGTCACCGTCGTCGTCATCGGTTCTCCGGAGGTAACAGTCGTAGCCTCCGGAACAGTGGTCTTCTCACCACCGGGGTTCCCCGCCAACTCTTCACTATCTGACTCGGTGTCAGATAGAAGCACCGGATCAGCTGTGGAGGCCACCTTCTCCTTCCCTTTCCCGACGGCAGCCCTCCTCTTCCGCACTAACGGAGGACCATCTGCGGATTCCTCAGAAGAAGACAGCATGTAAGGAATCCCAGCAGCGGGTACAGCACTGAGGGGTGGAGGAGAGAATAACGCCTTACCTGGCCGCCGGTGGCTCAGGATCTCGTGGCCCAGCGGATAGACCTCCACAAACCGATCCGCTGTTTGCTCCAGGATGGGCAACTCGTTCTCGTCAAGAGCACGAGTACCCACCCGCACGGGACCGTCAGCTTCCCGCGGGTACAGGAGCGACTCCAAATTGTTCCCCTCTGAAAGAAAAGAAACAGTTAGAAGACAAACTCATATCAGCAAGAAAGACTAAGACATACCATAAGGAGTAGAGTTCAAACCGTATTCGAGAAGGATGGGAACCTGAGACGCCTCCTTCCATACCCGGCTCATCCCCAGCATCACCATCCCGGACTCCGCAAACCGGTAAACCGGAGATTGGACCCGGGATATCTTCGCAAACCATTCCGCCTCCTGGTAGTTGGTGGCGTGGTGGCTCGGAATGGCTTGGCCATTTTTAAACTTCATGGCAATAGGGACGGCGCGGGCAGAAATGTAGAAGAATTCCCGCTTCCACGATCGGAGACTGCGCTCGGTGGCGCAAATCTTCAAACCCTTAATCCGGGTTGTCAGGGTGTACCACCCCTGGATGCACCTCCAAGTATAGAAGGTCATCAGGCGGTCCACATAGGGCTCAATGCCCAAAATCCGGCACACCCACTCGAAGTGGCGAATCTTGGCGATCGCCATGGGGTGCAACTCGGTCAAATGCACACCGTGCCTCTCCAGGACACGGTAAACAAACTTTGTCAATGGGAACCTAAGATTCCCATAGACAAAGAATGAAGCATATACCCCGATCTTGCCACTGGGGGCATCGTACACGGTCTGATGGGGTTCAGGAAACTCAGGCTCGAGAGGATCGAGCATGAACTTCCTAACAACATACCGGTACTGATCGCCGGGCAGAGCACACTGGCACTCGCCAGCAGTACTCTTATCATCGACTACAGCTTCAGTATCATGTGAAGACATATTGCAAAGGAAGAAGAAACGATTTCGGAGGAATGCTCAACTGAATAAGAGTATTCACCAGAAATCGCCTTAGAGATGAAAGAGAAGTGAAGATGTGAATTACAAATGACCCTCTTCCCCTTTATATAGTGATCGCAATTAATGCGGTGAATTTAATGCGAAAGAGAGAGAAATCGAAGGTGCAATGAAACTATGACGCGTGGCAAAAAGCTAGCTGGCAACAGCTGTAAAAAGTACGCGTGCCAGAAATTTCGCGGCCACGCGCCCGAAAAATCGCGCCCACGCGCCTGAAAAAGCGTCTGAAACGACCATGTACTGTCACGTCACCATAACTTCCTGCACGTCCTGACACAGTCAGAAGAAACCGTCGCACGACGTTTCAGATGTTTGGACTGTTCTTATCCTCACCAACCTTTCGAATTTCAAAATTCAAAATTCAAAAAGATCATAAAGTAGGCGGGAAAATACCCCCCTTACCTTGGCGAACAAGTAACCGTAAGACGGATGCGGGTAGAGTGTAAAGGCAAAACCCTTCACATACCTAGCACCCGCAGGGAATTAAAGCCAAGAAAACCTTGGCGAACAAGTAACCGTAAGACGGATGCGGGTAGAGTGTAAAGGCAAAACCCTTCACATACCTAGCACCCGCAGGGAATTAAAGCCAAGAAAACCTTGGCGAACAAGTAACCGTAAGACGGATGCGGGTACAGTGTAAAGGCAAAACCCTTCACATACCTAGCACCCGCAGGGAATTGAAGCCAAGTACCTCGGCAACCAAGTAACTATAAGACGGGTGCGGATACAGTGTAAAGGCAAAACCCTTCACAAACCTAGCACCCGCAGGGAATTGACGCCAGGAATACCTTGGAAGTAAAATAACCGTAAGACGAGCGCAGGTACAGTGTTAAGGCAAAACCCTACACATACCTAGCGCTCCGCCGGGAATTGAAACCAAGAAGGATCTTCTGGGCAATGCTTGCGGAAACGGAAATAACATCCCCGCATAGCGGGAACGTCGAGAACTACGTTGTTCGAAGCTCCAGGATGGAATTGGTGGTCTTAACATAATTGATCACTATGTTCAAAACCACCAAAACCTCAAGGAGAATCCACACAAGTGGGACTCAACGCTCCTGACGTGCGAGGAGATTACAGCCTACCCGCATCATACCCAAAGACCAAGCAGGAAACTCGGGCATTTCTGCAAGTGACAAGGACTTCCGCGGGAAGAATCCCCATGGAAAACCTTAGAAAAACCCTTTTCAAAACCCTCTGCTTAAGTCCAAAAGTTCACCTCACTTTATTAAACACTCATGAGAAGAACATTGGACTGGGGGGACTTGAAGAGGTAGGTCCCAGCAAAGCCCAGTTGGACCCGCAAGACTCACCTAAAAGAGGGACGTCTGCGCAGAAACCAACTGGATCCGCATGACCAACCATGCTCAGAGACGTGACGTCCTTACGCGCAGTACGCAAGCTGGTCCCGCAGGAAATGCCTCCCGATGGTGAAGGACTCCGCCTGTTCCCGCAGCCTCGGATACAAGCCATCAGGGAAGGCCACCCGCGCAGCAAGGCTACACGCACAAGGCACTTAGCTCTCAATCACTCAGTGTCACCTGAAGGAATGAGCGAAGCCGGGAACAATCCCGCACAAGGGCGGGAGGGGGAATACTCCCGCCCAAATAAGCCAGTCCGTACGATACAGGAAGATCTTCTGTACTGTACCTGACGAGGTATGGGAAAAAGATCTGACTAAAGATACGACAGCTTATTGACAACAGTATGGCGAGCAGCATGCTCCTGCACTGTATGTCACTATTAGCCGCTGCCTACTCACCAACTACTGCCATACCATGTGCGTAGCCGTCAGTTGGTGGAACAGGAATAGTATACAGCAGGCCTGGTCGCCATCAGCCGCTACCTACCCACCAACTACCAGCAGGGCACGTGCGTAGGCTACTGTGGGTGGAACAGGAACACTGTTGCAGCCGGCCATACCTCTTTGGAAACCTACCTTCGGCTATAAATACCACAAATGGTATGACCATCTCATCTTATCATATCTTACCACATTATCATCATATTATACCTGATATCTGCTCTAGCAATCTCTTAATATACTTTTATATTTAAAGAGCAATCTAGTCTGATTCTCACGCCGGAGGGTGGTCACAAGGAGGAACCCCCCCTTCTCAGTGACGAGCTCACGGTGTCTGTTTTGCAGGTTATCAGAAGAACCATCTTCCAAGGGTCTAACCCCTCGTGGGAAACATCTATCTAACCCCCAGGTTACCAGTAATCTGCCCGGGGTCCGGTTAGTGTTTCTTCAGGTACCTCTTAAAATTTAAGAAGTCTCTCACTCATGCTTTATATATAGTATAGATAAAATAATAATAATACCAAAATATAGTTAGTGTTTAAGGCAAGTCGAATAAATGTTTGGTTGGATTTAACTCTAATGAACCAACGCGAAACGTGGGCTACTCACTAGTGAATAAAAGTGGATTAGATACTTTTCTTCTAATAGATTAAAAATTATAGAATATTATGATTTTTGATTAGTGTTTTTTTCTTTTACGTTTCTTAGTCTTTATATTTATGGTGTAGTTCAACTAGGTGACGTTTATGGGTTCTTAGCATTTATATTTCGAATCGCGAATATGTGATTATATACTACACTTATACATAACATATTAAATATAACAGTATTACTGTAACAGTGACAAAGAGAAAACGTAGAAGCAATGTAACCATTCTATATCTCACATTTAAAACATTATATGTAAGTATCTTAAACCGTTCTTGCGGTTCTTTATATATTATTGGATCTGAAAAAAACTCTACTTAATGTCTAGATTTGTTCTTTTTTTCAAAACATTGAACTCTGAAATATAAAAACTTTTAAATTTTTGAATTTACAGTTTATTCTATGCTGATGCTGATACTGATAATATAGAATCCCAATATTGTAACAACCTGACAACCAAGGTGGCCCACCAATCACCACTCCCAAAGTTTCACAATCTCCAATAGGTCTAACTAAATCTGGTCCAGACTCTGCTCCATTTCTCAGTCCGTGAACCTTTGTCGTAGTATGGTTTATTAATATATAAACATTTATATAGTAAATCATACAAAACTGACTCCGTGGCCCAATGGATAAGGCGCTGGTCTACGAAACCAGAGATTCTGGGTTCGATCCCCAGCGGAGTCGGTATTCCTTTTTGTCTGGCTTTTTATCCATTCAAGTATTCAACTACATAAATTATCATTGAATTCATTCTTTGAACAATAAGATTTAGGCGCCATAAATAGGCCTGTTCACGAGCCGAGCCCAAGCCAAGGCAAGCTCGGCTCGATAATCAATCGAGCTAAAAATTTGAGCTCAAGCTCGGCTTGGTTCGGCTCGAGTTTTTCTGTAATAATAAAAATTATATGCAACCATCAAGCTAAACTAAATAAATATGGCGTTAAGATCAACACCAACAAAATACAAACTAAAAGAATACGTCTAATAACACCATCGAAAACAAAATATGTTCAACAAGTCTAAACCAAACCAAATACAAAATTAAGCAGAGAAGTATCATCTATGAGCGACGGCCGATGGCGGAGTTGAATATGAGCGGCTAGAGTTAGGGTGGAAAATGGAACGTATACTGATTATTGAGTGTGTGAACTATGAAGTATCATCTCTCAGTTACTCAGTATATGAAATTATGAATATGAAATATGGAGTGAGAAATGAAATTGAGCTGGATTAAAGGAAAGCCCATGTGTTAAAATAATTGGGCTCGATAATTATATGCATGTATGTATGTATATATATATATATAATAAATTAAAATAAAATAGTTCGAGCCAATCGAGCGAGCTCGAGTCGAGCCGGGGCTAGCTCAGGCTCGGCTCGTTTACAATCGAGCCGATTTCGAGCGAGCTTTCTCCGAGCTTTTTTCGAGCGAGTTTCAAGCGAGCTTCAAGCCGTGAGCATTTTGAACAGCCCTAGCCATAAACCTAATACAACCAAGACACAAAAAGTCACATCTATCTCTCAAGAATCAGATTAATGGACAGTGAGCTCCCCCCTCCCCCCCCCCCCCCCCCCAAAGAAAAGGAACAAGTATGGATCAACGACTATGTTTCTTTGTTGTAACCCATCCATTGTTGCAAACAAAAATGTCCATTAAAAATTGGAATTGCGCTAAAATGTGCTTGAACTTATAATGAAGGTAAATTAATAAACAAGCTCGAGCTCAAGACCTCAAGTTACTTACCAAACTCGACTAGGTTCGCATAGATATAAGTATATTAGTTATATTATTATTATACATTTTAAATATACATAATAATTGCTATATATAAAGTTACGATAAAAATAACAATAACAAGCGCATTACGTTGTATATAGTATTATAATCATATAGAACCATACATACACAAAGTAGATATTTACAGCAAGTAAAGTCAGACTTGAAAAATTACGAACCATACCAACGCTTTATCAATAGCATTTGAAAAACTATAGTTTTAAGGTTAATGTCTTGTTCGTTGAGTCGTTCAATGTTCCAGCGGCGTGAACTGCTTATTAAGCAATAACTAATTCCGACAATAACAAAATATGGTTTATTTGTCATAAAATAAAATGTTTTATCCTTTAATGTGACACATTAAAACTTACATGTAGTAGGTTTAATGGTTTTAACTTTTAAGTTTTAACTGGCTAAGAATGTTTTATAAACATAACTGACAGTTCTTTAGTTTATCATATTAAGTTCTACATATAAGCAAGTATGTGTATGCAATAACAGAAAATAAACCCAACTTATAATTTCATTAACTACATCAACTTACTCATCTTCCATTAACTTTTCTTTTTCTTTGATTTTCACTTTATGAATTCTTTTTCAGGGCGGGTCCATCGGGAAATTAACATCAAAGTCAAGACCTTTAGCCCGAGCTGCTAGATCCGGGCTCAAATTCTGGCATACCCGCGATAACTAATCAAGAATCCATGAAAAGAAGACGGTTAAAGGTTGCCCCCTACTCGTTTGAGTACTGCTGGCCCGTTTAAAGGGTGCATGATGGGTGGCAACTGGCATCCATCATGAAACCCGCAGTTTGAAACCGAACCAGTTTGAGCACCACCCGAAACGCTTGGTGCAGTTGCATATGCAGTACATTATGCTAATGTGATCTTGATACTTGAAAAGTTGAAAAGCTAATTGCACCACCTCATTTGATCGGTCATGAAGCACGAAAGGACTTAATAAACTTATAAAATGAGCATTCGGTTTCTATCTTGCAAAAACAATCTACTATGCAAATCAAGAGAAGATACCAAGACGACCACAAAATACTGAAATATGAATATATGATACAAGTCCAATCACAAAACAATAAAATCTACTGCTAAACCAATCACAATATACTGAACCAGTTTTTTCATTTAGGTCTGTAAACGGACCGAACAAATACGAACAGAATATGTTCATATTCGTTCGTGTAACTGTAATCAAACAAACGATTGAGCACAAACAGAAGCAAATTCGTTTAAAAGTTGGTTTTCCTCATACAAACCAATGCCAATAGTAATTCAGAAGAATAAACACAGTTAAAAACTTAAAATCCAGTTATCCAATTCTAGATTTACAATCAAAATTAAGAGTGTTTGGGTAACAAAATAATAATAAGAATAATAATAAGATAATAAACTCCTGACCTTTTTAACCAAAGTTGGAAAATCCTCTACTTGACATGAAGCTTTTAAGGTGTCAAAAAAAAATTGAATTATTATTTTCTTCTCTTCTACTTGCCAAACACCCCACATTCACTCTCACCATCTATCCCTTGAGCTTGACCTGCCAACAAAACATCCAATCACTAATGTTTAATTTCATTAAAAAGTAGCGTTAACATTGATAGCCCTTTTTGGATAGCAAAACTAAGTCGTTTAAAACTAACATTCATAGAACGTTGGGTCATGACATTACTATTCACGACCCGTTGGACACAAGTAAGTAGCTCTACAACCTCAGGCGCTAGGAAACCAAAAGTGAATTCTATTTAGCTTTTAAGTTTTCTAGTAGTAACGATAAGTATTTTTGTATTTAACGGGAGGTAACAAAATTAATGAAAAAAATGCCATAAAATAAGACAAAAAGAAAAGGTACAAAGTGACAGGTGAAACTTTGCTATCTTTGCAACAAAAAATAAGGAAAAAAAAGTTAGGTTGGTTGCTAGAATTAAAAGTTGGTACATAGTATCTTGCAATTTAATGCAAAAAAAATATAATCAAATCAATGTATTAATGATTGGTTTGTTACTTTGTTTGTCCTTGGAACACCAAGAAGTCAATGTCACAAAAAACACATGATCAAATGTATTAATGATTGGTTTGTTGGCTCTTGACCACCAAAAAGGAAAAGAGCACACAAAAACACCAAGAACACACAGGACAAGAATATCACATTATAATACGGAAATTTAACTTTTTTTTTTTAAATCCACATCACAGTCGACATTTATCATTTTATTGACCATTGCTTACATGGACAGGCGTCCATATCAGCATATTTTTAGCAAGTCAATAATTTGGGATGAAACCTGCTATCAACTATCTTTATCGAAGTTACAAAATGGAAGTATATTGTATTGTAAAAGAAGATCGTGTGCTTCATTAAAGAAAGATTAATAAACTAAAGATCTTTTTTATCTGCTCAAGTTTCAAAGGAATGTAATGTTGGGAGCATACGGCCTAAAATTTGTTTAAAACATCTTTTGTGCCAAATATAAAAAATTTTGAGAATTATACCTGCCAATGTCTCTGTTGCCCAAAAATCCTCTATTATCCGATCCACCACCAAAACCTCTTCTGTCATCACCGCGTCTCACCCCAAAATCACCACGGGACCGGGGCCTCTCTGAAAAGTCAACACTTCTGGATTCATCAATGGAGCCAGATCGAGAAGGTGGTCTTTCTTGAAAGCCCAAGCCCGCTCTTCCTGAACCAGAGCCTGGTCTTTCTTGGAATCCCGATCCCACTCTTCCTGCACCAGAACCAGGCCTTTCAATTGTCTTTTGACTGAACCGTAGCTTATCATCAAGATCCCGGCTTAATTGTTCCAGTTCTTTTTCTTTCTCAAGTAATGTATTTTGTAAATCGGGTTGATTTTCAACAGATTCTTTCTCTAAATGCGTTTTGAGATTATGTATTTCTTCCTTCAAATTCTTTTCTTCCTCTGTCTCGGGCCTGAAAAAGTAATAACCCTTCAGATATCAAGAGAGATTTAACCGTCTGTCTACAGTTCTACACAGTAATTTTTAGAATTTTTTCAGTAATATCTAATAATATTGAACTGCACTGAGTGACAAAAAGCTTGTCGAAAGCATGCATCTTTAGCTAAAAAGTAACATTTTAACCTAATCTAAACACAGTTTAAATTACAAGTATTAACTATTAAGAGCTCTAATCAAGCTCAACCTTGAAATTTATCAATCCAAAAAATATATAGATAAAAATGAAATTATAAACCAAAATGAAAAAGCCGAGTGAAAGGGAACCAAGATTCAGAATTTACTTATAAGTTATAACAACTAGGCAATGAATGGTATCAAAATACACCTAAAACAAAATAGCAATTTTGTTCAATTAATGCCCAAGCTGACTATAATGCGTAGTGAAGTGTTGATCAAGACAGTCATATTTAGAGTTTAACTAGACTACACAAGAAAAAGTAAAATAAAACGAAAGACTATGCTCAATGAAGCATTATTGTCCACCTGAATAAATGGTAATGCATACATTATTTTACCTAGCACTCATTAATCAAGTACATAGTATATCAACTATTTCCCAGAACACAATATTCTTGGTTTTCCCAATATTGCATAAAAAAACTGCATCTACAGATACATACTCAAGCTCAGAGAAACGTGACCGTCTTGCCAGACAAAGTAAAGGGCAAACAAGGTATAGTACCGAGTTACTGACATAAACTCTAGAGTACTTCAAAGAAACTAGTTGCAACAGTATTTAATAATCTGTTCATGCCAAAATGATAGATGATACTATGATAGTCCCAACTCCCAAAGCAGGCTCAAATCAGATAACTTCAATTCATATAAGTTCAAACAAATACGATCAAAATCACCAGCTAAAATATGCGTATCAAGTATCAACAACTCAACTATTTGGTTATAAAAAACAACTGAGTGAGTTTTTAGCCTATAAATGCTTCTCATGCCACCTAATATAGTATTTGAAGCATGCCTAAATTTAAGTCAAAATCAGGATATGGAAGAAGATTAACTCCAGTAGTCTAATAACTATTGTGACAAACAAGAACTAGTCCAAACGGGTTCAACCAAATCATTTTGTGACAGTAACATGCTAGATAAATTTAATGCTATGTCTTCACAACTTCAGTTCAACTATAGAATTTTCATCATCCTAACAATGCAAACTTCTTTAACCTATAGTTTCTCAAAGCATTAACTGATACAATTAAGCAATATTATTATAGAATAACAATAACCTGCCAAGACGCCGTCGCTCCAACTCTAAATCAATCTTCCGGTAATCAACACCTTTCTCTTGAAGCAAAACTTCTCTAGGCTTAGCATCACCAAACGGATTCACCTTAGCTCTCGGTGCAGACACCTCTACCGAGCTACCAGAATGAGCACTCTCCGGCCTACTATTCGAATGAGAGCTTGTCGGACGACTGTTGATAACCTTAGCCTCAACCTCCAAATCCACCTTCCTCCAATCCAAACCTTTCTCAGCCAATATCTCCTCCCTAGGTCTCGCATTCCCAAACGGATTCGGTTTATTATCATTATTAGCCCTAATCGGAACACTCTCACGGTTAGGCGGATCCAACACCAAACGACGCCGCTCCTGGCGCTCCTGGTTCACGTTAACTCCTCTACTCCAACGGTCATTTTCCGGTCCCACCGGTCCACTAGAATCACGAAAACTGGAACCGAAATTAGATCTAGCAGGTGCTGGAGCTATAGGCTTCTTATTAACTGTCCAATTATCAATCTCATCAGCTCTAGAAAACGATCCGCCTGCGCTAGGGCTTCCACCGAGCGAATTATACCGGTTCGGCCTAGAACCGGCATAACCGGAATCAAACGACGTCGTTTTCTTCGTCCTCGCCCAATTATCAACCTCGTCCGCCCTAGACGGTTGATCGTAATCCGAATTCCTCGAAACCGGACCTCTACGATCGTCATCAAATCCACCGTACGATCTCCTATCACTCCGATCACCTCCACCGGACCGGCCACCGCCGTACGACGAGAAACCACCGCCGATCCGTCCGAACTGCATTTCCTCAGCGGTCCGTTGTTTCGGACCGGTCGGAAGCTGCATCATCTCGACCAGAGTCAATCCTCTGTCACCTCCGGTACCTGTCCCGGCCATCGTGAACTCCTGTAAGGTCATTTTCGTCTTTTTCTTACCTTTTTTAGCCGTTACCGCTTCTTTCAAGCTCGTATAACTCTCGGCTGCCGCCGCCGCCGCCGTTGCCGCAGCTGCGGCTTCCTCGGCTTCGGCTCGCTCGGCTTCAGCCGCCCAGTCGCCGATTTTACCCCATGGACTTGACATGATGAAAACCAGATCTAAATTTGTGGAGATTGATTCACAGTGTGTTATAACTCCGGCGTACGTACGGCGGAGATTGTGGTGGTTGTGTTGAATTAAACTAATAATCTATAAGTTTTAGAGAGAGAAAGAGGTTGGATGAGAGAGAAAATGGGAGTGGTTGGATGACGCGCGTGGAGAGTACGGAGGAATAGATGAAGTGATGGAAGTGACTATAGCCGTTGGATGGGTTGGGTTGTATGTTAATTAGAGTGGGGATGCGAAGTAGGTGATCTGGTGGACGTGGCAATATTTTATTGGGTAGACGTGGGTACAGTACAGAGATTAGTGTGTGAAAAATGGTAAGCAACAGCTAACAGGATGAGTTGCATTTTAACTACTTTGATATTTATTTATGCACCTTTTGACCCCTTGATAAAAAGTGGGTGATGCTAAAATTATCCCTCGTGAATGTTAAAAAACCTATTGTAATTGTAAATAAAAACAGATAATGATTTGACGCTTTAACATACTATATGATCTGATAAAAACCGTAGCACACTACAAAATTTATAAATTGGCATGTCAATGTATATATGAGATCACATGCAGAATTAAGGTTGATCTCGTGGCTTGAGTTTGGTGGAGCTCGAGCTTGGAATTAACTGAG
Organism: Bidens hawaiensis; assembly: GCF_021521415.1. Classification (NCBI taxonomy): domain Eukaryota; kingdom Viridiplantae; phylum Streptophyta; class Magnoliopsida; order Asterales; family Asteraceae; genus Bidens; species Bidens hawaiensis. Next base: position 703,557 of record NW_027491681.1, on the reverse strand, counting down.
CCATGTTGGCTCGAAACAATTAATCAAGTTAACAAACTTCTAATGAAACTTAGTTAACTTATATTTTATTCCAAATTATACTTCTATGTCGTCGATAATTTTACTAAAAAGGACAATCGACAACGCATGTTAGGCTCTTAGCGCGAGGGGGGATAGTAAAACCGTTGAAGTCAAACCTTGGAATCATAGCACAAAGACAAACCAAAGCACAACCATGATAAGAATCCATAACACGTATTTGTAAGACGTGATCCTTAAGCATTGAATATTGGGCCCTATAGGCCATAGAGGCGTATAATAAAGCCTTTACACCCGAATACAAACCTTATACCACCGACTTAATTGGTAACTAAGCAAGTCGTCATTGGAAGTCTTCAAATATAGGATATCCGCAAACCACAATGTCCTCCACCACCACATGCAATCCTTGGTTAAAAGACATCACCTCTTTCATGTGTGCTTTTTGGGACATCCTCAAGCCAAACAAAAGTTTGGCACTATCCATACAAGATCAAAGCATGCGTAGCTCACTATGAGGGTTACACGGTTATGGAAGAATACACGTTACATCAACAACATTAACAACTCTCTTATCTGCCAACCCACTAATAAACCTTCAGTCTTTACTAACGGCTCCCACCCATATGAAGCTTCAAACCCCATAATGGCTTCAAGATGTTTATAGAGAATAAACCCTTACGAAACTTCTTACCATAAACAACTCAATTTTCTTAATATCTAGTTCAAGGCCCAATGTTGGACCTACCATCCCAATGATATCCAACACTCTAGTGAATCCTGCAATTATTCAAAAAGAAGTGGTCATGGTGATTTTCCTTGTTGGACCCTTTATGATGGACATATGCTCATCTCTAGTATAGAGTTTTGATGGTTGCCGGTATAAGAGTTCACTGGTAAATAAGCAACTTTACAAGACAACAAACGAGTTCAAACCTGCTCAAGCTCAGGTTGAATTTAATCCGAGCCAAATCGTGGTCCCCTTTAGTAACTAGATCTTTTGACCCGATTCTTTATACACATGGTATATTAAAGCTAGTGGTGTAAATGAGTCGAGACGCTCGCGAACTACTGGAGATCGGCTCGTTGAAAAGCTTGATCGAGCAAAACTTAATTGAGCTCGAGTCTAAAAGTAAGCTCGTTTAATAAACGAGCCCGGGCTTCACCTATCGAGCTCGATCCGAATCGCGAGCCTAAACGAGCTTGTCATTTATTTAACTTTCTAAAATATATATTTAACATGATGTTATGAAGAAATAAATAAAAATAACTAAATAATATACATTTTATATATAAATTTATAATTAAAGAAAATATAAAAATAATTATAAATACATAAAAAAAACTTTAATACACAATAAACGTGTAACATCCTATGTGAATCTCATATCGGGCGTGGACATAAGAGACTATTGGTTCATAAATAAAGTAATCCGCATCTTAAATCACCAACACGTCTTGGGCTTAATGTTAGCGAACGAGAGATGAGATTCACAACCAAAAGTAAATCTATAAGCTATTCGTGAACAAATTAGACACAAGCCAAGCTCCATGTAAGTTAAAAAAAGCTCAAGTTTAACTCGGCTCGTTTGCATCCCTTTAAATAGCTACTTCAATTGCCATTACTAATAAACTTGGCTCGTTTGCATCCATTTAAGTAGCTGCTTCAATTGCCATTACTAATAAACGAGTCAAGGTTTGTTGAACAAGTTCGGGCTCGACTCGACTCGTTTACAAACCTTTAACTACTTCAATTGTCATTGCCATTATACCAAATTTCCCCAAACCAAAACCCTAACAATGACCTCAACGTACAAAGCCTTCTCGTCAATCTTCACACGGCCACATACCGGATTACCCAACCGGATATCCGATTCACAGCAATGGCGTGGGATCCGCGTGAAGATACTGAACAACAACTTGGAGAGAGGATTGACTTACATGCAGAGGATAATGCAATCGAGTGGAATCGAACGGATGATTAAGAACGAGCAGTTGTATCATATTAAGAACTCGGAGAAGCGTGTTTTGGCTAAGAAGAATCTGCACCGTAGGCTTAAATCGCAGGACCTGGCTCGTAAGCTTAAGTCGATTCTCGTTAAAAAAGTCAGGTACGGTAATTAGTTTATCTAATTTGTGTTTTAGTTATAAATTAATAATGCATTTATAGATATTAGATTAGTTAGGGTTTATAGTCATAGTTAGAAGATGTAATGTACAAACGAGTTGATCGGCCCGCGAGTTAAAATGCTCGTAACTAGCTGAGCTTGTTTGAGCTCGAGCTAAGCCCGGGCCTCAAATAAAGTTAGTTCAGTTATCAAGCCCGAGCTTAAGCTTTGTATGGGAAGCTCGTTTAGGTTTGTCGAGCCTTAACGAAGTTCGTTTAATTTTTGTTTATGTTATACTATAAGGCTCTAGGATTTGTCTGATTGTTGTATATATTAATTATATATTGCTGTGAAATGGTGAACTTTGGTTGCATTTCTAGATTTTAGATTAGTTAGGGTTTATAGTCTTCTGATTGTAGAGGTGGTACAAACGAGTTGATCGGCTCGCGAGCTAGAACTCGGATTGATGAAATGCTTGTAACTAGCTGAGCTTGGTGTTTGAGCTCGAGCTAAGCCCGGCCTTCAAATAAAGTTAGTTCAGTTGTCAAGCCCGAGCTTAAGCTTTGTATGGGAGGCTCGTTTAGGTTTGTCGAGCCTTAACTAAGTTCGTTTAATTTTTGTTTATGTTATACTAAAAGCCTCTAGGATATGTCTGATTGTTGTATATATTAGTTATATGTTGCTGTGAAATGGTGAAATTTGGTTGCATTTCTAGATTTTAGATTACTTAGTGTTTATATTCATACTGTCATCATAGTTAGAAGATGTGATGTTTGAACGTAAGCTCCAATAGTCTTCTGATTGTAGGGGTACAAATGAGTTGATCGTCTCACGAGCTAGAACTCGGATTGATAAAATGTTTGTAACTAGCTGAGCTTGTTTGAGCTCGAGCTAAGCCTGGGTCTCAAATAAAGTTAGTTCAGTTATCAAGCTCGAGCTTAAGCTTTGTATGGGAAGCTCGTTTAGGTTTGTCGAGTTTAATATAAAGTTCGTTTAATTTGTGTTTATGTTATACTATAAGGCTCTAGGATTTGTCTGACTGTTGTATATATTAATTATATATTGCTGTGAAATGGTGAGCTTAGGTTGTGTTTCTAGATTTTAGATTAGTTGGGTTTGTTGTTATATTGCTGTTATAGTTAGAAGATATGATTTGTGTTTAGGTTATGTGATTTATGAACGTAAAGGCTCAAGTTGTTTTTTTGTTTGTTGTATATATTGCTGCATAATGTTAAAACTAGCTTGCATCTCATTAGTCGGGGTTTATTGCTATAATGTTATTATAATATAATTTGTGTTTAAACTATGTGATTTATGAAGTATGAACGTAAAGGCTTAAGGATCCAGAAGCCTTTTGATTGTTGTATATATTTCTGCAAAATGTTAAACCTGGCTTGCATTTCTAGATTTTGATTAGTTAGTTTATATTGTTGTACCCATATCGGAGTTAGAACTTCGAAGATATTATTTGTGTTTAAATCATGTGATTATTAAACGTAAAGGCTGCAGTAGTCTTCTGATTGTTGTATATATTACTGCAAAATGGTAAACTTAGCTTGCATATCTAGATTTTTGTTTAGTAAGCGCTTATTGCTATATCATTATTGTAGTTGGAAGATACTATTTGATTGGGTTTCCTTTGGAAGTCTAGGGGTGTAAACAGGCCGAGCTCGAGCTTGATTAGGCTTGAACTCGGCTCATTTCAAGCTGTTTTTTTTAAATCCTGAACTTGGCTCGCTTATTGTTTAGTAATTAAGTTTTATACGTTTTCAGTTTTTTTTATATCTTTTGAGAAAAAACCATAAACAAGCTTAAGCTCGGCTTGAGCTCGTGTAGTACCTTAAGCGAGCCAAATCTTGGCTCTAGCTCAGCTGTTTAGTGTGAAATTCATACAGTCCAAAAGAGGGAAAACTCAAAAATACACAAGGCTCAAGCTCTATAAATAAACGAGCTTTATTTGGGGCCTCGGCTCAGCTTGAGATTGAAAAAGCTCGGCTCGTTTTAAGCTTTCTGTCGATCTGAGCTCAAGTAGCTGTCGAGCAGCTCGGCTTGTCTGTGTATAAAACCAATTGAATTCACTATAATCAAAATAATTTGAACTGTACCTGTTTGATTTCTCACCCTTGGTACCAGCTGTTCAGCCTTTTCTTCAGTCTCATCAAGACATTAGAGGGATGTACTGTTTTTATACAAGGTTTTTTTAGTCAGTTTTGATTTAACTGCTCGCTAAAGATTTTATGAGTGAAGAACTATTATATAGGTTATTTTGTCATGCATTTACATAATAATTCTTACTTATTAGAGAAATATACATAGATTCACTCATTCACCAAACTTTCTAAGAAATATTGATAAAAAATTTAGAACTCAGAAAGATTCTGTAGACCTTATTGGTAGTGCTTAGACAACCAGTATGTGATGACCATGAAAGTAAATCCCATAAATGCGGATGGCGCATGCTTGTTTTAAGTTTAATTGTGTATAAAGTGTTAGGAACAAAAGGCACACACGAACAAGAAATCAAAGCGATAAAGAACACGAGAATTTTACGTGGTTCGGTTGCAGTGTACAACCTACGTCCACGGGGTAATTAGGTTTGTATTATTTTGGTGATATCTAATAACAAGTACAAGAGACTATTTATAGACCGCATATTAGGGCTACTCCCTTGCTAAACAAGCTAGAACCCAATTGGGCCCAATAGGGTTAGGGCCGGCTAAAAAAAATAACCTCCCTAACTCCTTTAATATGCAGTTGTCTAAATGTGGGTCCGGGGATACCACATCGCCCAACAATCTCCCACTTGGTGTCTTCGGACCTAGAAATGCACCATCTCTTCTGTACTTCTGTAAATGAAAATCCCTCCTGATCTTCAAACCATCCTAATTACCCTTGTCTCCTCAACATTATTCCTGGAGACCAGCTGAAGCTATGCAAAGCTTCAGCTTATCCAGCACCACACACTTGGTAAACATATCAGCTGGATTTTTAGCACGTGGGATGTTCTTCAGACTGATTGTTCCTTCACTGATCAACCCCCTCACGAAGTGATATCTCATCCCTATATGCTTTGTCTTTCCGTGATACACTGGATTCTTTGCAAGTTTAACTGCACTCTCATTGTCACAGTACAATGAGTAGTCGGGTTGTTGTTTTCCTAATTCTTCAAGAAAAGTCTTCAACCAAACTAGTTCTTTGCTGGCCTCTGCAACAGCCATGTATTCTGCTTCTGTAGTTGACAGAGCCACACTTTTCTGAAGTCTAGACATCCAGCTAACTGCTGTCCCTCCCACTGTGAAAACATACCCGGTAGTGCTCTTGAACGTCCCTTTACAACCACCCAGATCAGCATCTGTGTAACCTCTGAGTATGGCATCCTTTTTTCTGAAACATAACCCCATCTTCTGAGTACCCTTCAAGTATCTAAGTATCCATTTGACAGCCTCCCAATGTTTTTCTCCTGGATCTGACATAAACCGACTAACAACCCCAACGGCATGAGCAACATCTGGTCGAGTGCAAACCATTGCATACATTAGACTCCCGACTGCTGATGCATATGGGACTTTGGTCATCTTCGATCTTTCTTCTTCAGTTTTAGGAGACTGATCTTTGGTGAGCTTCAAATGACTTCCCAATGGAGTATTCCTAGGCTTGGTTCTTTCATCATTCATCTTGAACCTTTCTAACACTTTCCCTATGTATTTTTCCTGGGATAGTGTTAGAGTACCTGCCTTCTTGTTTCTAGTGATGTTCATTCCCAGTATCTGTTTTGCTGCACCCAAGTCTTTCATTTCAAACTCTTGGGACATCTGTTTCTTCAACTTGCTTATTTCCTTCATATCAGATCCTGCAATCAACATATCATCAACATACAACAGTAATATGATATAAGAGTTGTTGAATTTCTTCAGATAACAACAATGATCCATCTGGCATCTTTTAAACCCCGACCTCTCCATGAAATTATCAAACTTCATGTACCACTGTCTAGGCGCCTGTTTCAGACCATACAAGCTCTTCTTTAGTTTGCAGACCCAATTTTCTTTCCCCACAACCCGAAACCCTTCAGGTTGCATCATATAAATGTCTTCTTCAAGATCACCGTGTAGAAATGCCGTTTTCACATCTAGTTGCTCTAGATGTAAATCTTCTGCTGCTACAAGACTTAAAACAAGTCTGATGGTAGTCATTTTCACCACGGGAGAGAAGATTTCATCATAATCAACTCCTCTCTTTTGTTGAAAACCCTTGACCACTAAACGGGCTTTATATCGTTTAGACCCATCATGTTCTTCTTTGACCCTGAAGACCCATTTATTTTGCAACGCTCTCTTATCCTGCGGAAGCTTGACTAAGTCCCATGTCTTGTTCTTTTCTAGAGAGATCATTTCATCCTTCATAGCATTCTCCCACTGGCGAGAATCCTTCATCTTGACTGCTTCAGAGTAGCTTTCGGGTTCACCGTTTTCTGTCAAAAGAATATAGTTAACTGAAGGATTGGAATGACCGGGACTATACCTTTCTGGCTGTTTAGTAACTCTGGTGGATCTCCTGACCCAATTTTCAGTCTGGTCAGGCTGTTGTGGGATCTCCTCGTCTTCAGACTCTGAACTCCCACTGTCAGAAGTTTCTTCTGACTCATTATTTCCACCAGCTTCAAACTCAGGAACTGTGTCGACTTCAGTTTCTGTAGCGGGTTCCTGAACCGGTTCGGGGATCGGTTCAGATCTCTGGTTTTCAATTTTGAATTCAACCTGTTGCTTCTGAACCCTAGAGTTTGGATTTATCACATCTTTGTACAACTCAGCCTCATTAAATGTAGCATGTTTGCTGCGGACTACTTTTCTGCTTTTCGAGTCCCAAAGCTTGTAGCCCATCTTGTCTGACCCGTAACCAATGAAAACATACTTCTTGGCTTTTGAATCTATTTTGTCAGCATTCGGATCTAGGTCATATGCACTGCACCCAAAAACCTTTAAGTGCTCATAATTAACCGCTTTCCCCTTCCATTCTTCTTGAGGTGTTTTGTAACCCAACGGAACTGATAGACCTCGGTTGATAAGATAGGCAGCAGTTTTAACAGCGTCTGCCCAGAACATTTTAGGAAGCCCTGCATTTATCCTCATACTTCTGGCTCTTTCATTTAACGTTCTATTCATCCTTTCTGCGACTCCATTTTGCTGAGGAGTACCTGGAACTGTATTTATCATCCGAATGCCATGCTCAGCACAAAAGCTAGTGAACTCTGAGCTAATGTACTCCCCTCCATTGTCTGACTTCAAGCACTTTACCTTCAGATCAGATTCAAGTTCAACAGCAGTTTTCCATTTCTTAAAAACATCAAATACTTCAAATTTATTTTTAAGAAAGTAAACCCATACCTTGCGTGTGGCGTCGTCTATGAAAGTCACATAGAATCTCGAGCCTCCCAAGGATTCAACACGTGTTGGTCCGAAAACATCTGAATGGATAAGCTCTAATTTCTGAGCTTTAGGTGCTTTCCCTGTCTTCACAAAAGATACCCTCTTCTTTTTTCCAAAAACACATATTCACAGATAAACTTGTTTTCAAGTCAATATCTCCCAACCCAGTAATTTCCAAGATTTGGTTATTAGCAAGACTTACAGTACCAAAATTGCCCCGTCTGAAATTCTTCATCTTTCTCGAGTTTGAGATAGCATGAAACAACGCACTCGAGTCCATAATCCAGGACTCGACTATATCCTCAATACAGCAGATCAATGCATCATCAGAATCTGATGCTGTTGAGGAGGCAACATTCACTTCTTTCTTGTCTCTGGGTGGTTCTGTACATTGACTTCTGAAATGACCATTCTCATTACAGTTCCAACACTTTATGTCGTTTCTTGTTTTTGAACTCCCCTTTCTGTCTCTTGATTTTGATCTTCCCCTGTTACTTACCCTCTTATCTTTCTTTCTACCTCTTCCCTCAGTACTTAGCAAAGTACCGGATGATTCACCTGCATTCTTTCTCCTGATATCCTCTCCTAGGATCAAGTCACGAATACCCTCGAACGTGAGTTTGGTGGTTCCGGCTGAACCACTAACGGCAGTGACTGTTCCTGACCAACTTTCAGGTAACGAGGACAATAATAGCAAAGCTTGCACTTCATCATCAAATTTAATATCAACAGATAATAACCGGGATATGATAGAATTGAACTCATTTATATGAGAGGTAACAGACGCACCTTCCCGCATACGCGTATTCACCAATTGTCTAATTAAGAATACCTTATTAGACGCGGAAGGTTTCTCGTACATGTTTGACAACGCGGTCATCAAACCCTTAGCAGTGGTCTCATTCACTATATTGAAAGCAACGTTCTTAGCCAACGTGCATCTGATGACTGCTAGGGCTTTCCTGTCTAGATCGGCCCATTCTTCATCCTTCATATTCTCGGGATTTGACCTCTCAAACATGGAAGCAAATCTTTCTGGCATAACAAGTCCTCGACTTGCATCTTCCACCATCCAAAATCCTGCCCATCAAACTTCTCGATTCTGATCTTACCGTCCTCAGTCATTATCTTTACCGAGTTTCTAACGGAAGCAACCTGCAATACTGATCAGAACTGTTTGACCTCTTCTGGTCAAAAGACAGATTGTACTGTAGCGCGCACTGTTCACACGCCGGAAACACTGTAGCGGCGGCGGTACTGTAGCGGCGGCTAGGGTTTCTGATTAGGGTTTGGTGGCGACTGGCGGCTGGGGTTTATAGTGTGATCCTTGCTCTGATACCAGTTGTTAGGAACAAAAGGCACACACGAACAAGAAATCAAAGCGATAAAGAACACGAGAATTTTACCTGGTTCGGTTGCAGTGTACAACCTACGTCCACGGGGTAATTAGGTTTGTATTATTTTGGTGATATCTAATAACAAGTACAAGAGACTATTTATAGACCGCATATTAGGGCTACTCCCTTGCTAAACAAGCTAGAACCCAATTGGGCCCAATAGGGTTAGGGCCGGCTAAAAAAAAAATAACCTCCCTAACTCCTTTAATATGCAGTTGTCTAAATGTGGGTCCGGGGATACCACATCGCCCAACATAAAGAATTCTAATAAAGTGACTAAAGTCCTGTTTGTGATATTTTGTGTGTTCACGCGCTTGAAGAAAGTGAAACCTAAATTTTGGAACAGGTCTAATTTGTACTTAAACCATGAAAGTCCTGTTTGTGATATACTATGTGTTCATGCAATTGAAGATGGATAAACCTATATTTTTGAATGGCGTTAAATTGTTCTTAAAACATGATTGAGTAAGACCCATAATTTGCATTTTTTTTCTTAAGTATTCAATGAAACATGCTACTTTGTATATGGCCTCAGATTTTTTGTCAGATGTAGTATGTTTGTAAGGAGTTATAGTAGTATGCACCTGATAAGTAGTTAAATACTCAAGTTTATTTGGTTTGATCGTTGAATAAGGTTTAGGATAGTATGGGTTTCTTTTGGTTATCTAATTCCTAGTTTATTGAAATATATTTGAAGTCAAATGTGTTTTGATATAGCCTGGAGGTTAAGTTTGGTTTATTATAAAATGTGGGTCATGAGTTCTTGTAATAGGCAGAATACATTTTTTTCGGTTGATTGGGGTTTGATAAAAACTGTGTTTGTGTTCCTGCGTTTTCTTGTGTTTGTGATTCTGGGTCATTAACCACTTTTAGTTATTCTCATAAGCAAACAAATAAATAAATAATGCATTAACGATGATTACAAATACCGTGTGTTCCAACAATTTTCGAAACGTTTGACTAAAACGAGTTAGGAGGTTGTATTTAGTTATCCTTATCCAACGTTTTCTTTAAGTCTGTTTGATAAATACTTATTGTATCAATAATCTGTTTCTAGAACATGAAGTTTTTGACAGGATAAAAGAATGCTTTGCCTTATTTGACATGCTTGACTCGATTAATGCAGGGGTTATTGACTGGAACTGGATAATAACTTTGATCGAATGCTGGAGGAAACCGTTACATCCTTTTTGATCTGCTACTGCTATATTTTTCATAAAAAATTCAAGGCTTAAGCTTGTGAGCCGTGTGTGTTCAGTCATGCATGTACTTGAATAGTTGAATTTATCTTTCCCTGTATTACTAGATTTTTTTTGTTTGTTTTCTATTTTTTAAAATATCAAGCAACAAAGTAGAGCCACAAATGAATGAAATCATTCCTAATATTTTAACGAAGTGGACGAAAAGTTTTCGCTAAAATTTGAAATTTTGATTAAACAAATTAACGAGTAAGTATGAACACCACTTGATTACTTTTCTACTTAAGGTTTGTGTCGTGTTTTGAGTCGTGTCAGAAATCCGCACCGACTCCTGTTTTCAAAATTCAATCCTAACTGAATGCGGTCAAAATTGTGTATCTAACACAACACAAATAATATGTTTGTTAAATGATTCATACTAATTGATGGATTTGTATAATTAAACAGTTTAAACACATCATATTCTTTTCTCAAGGGCAAACCACACAGCTAATTTTCTCTATGGATGTTCTGGCAAGTCATAAATAAACATACCTAGGTTGTTTGTACATGAAACTGAATCACAGACAGTTAACCGGACACATATAGTTGAAAAAGGAACATGCTCATGTTCGCTTGTTAAGAATCTAAACACGCAGTTCACGAATAGATTAATAAACATAAACGAACATAAGCGAACACAAGCAAATATAAATGAATGAATATAAACGATCAAATATAAAACATAAACTAACAAACGTAAACAAAATAAAAATAATAATATTTTAAGGAACAAACATAAATGAATGAACAATAACAAACAAATGTAAACATGTATGCATGTTTGTTCGTTTATTAAATATAGAACAAACAAGCTTCCCGTCAAACGGTTCACTAGCAATTCACCGAACGTTAAGATTCGTTTGCAGGCAGACACAAACAACCAAACGACATAGTTAGAGCTGTAAACGAACCGAACGAACACGCACAAGGCCTTGTTCGTGTTCCTTCGTTAAGGAAATAATGTGTTCACGAACACTTACTGAACTAGATTTTATGTTCGTGTTCGTTCATTAAGGAAATTAATGTGTTCAAGAACGGTACACGAACACAAACACTTAATTGAACAAATTGAACGAAGACAAACAAGGGCATGCTCGTATTCATTCATTTAACTTTAAACGAACACAGACACTTAATTGAACAAATATTTACGTTCATGTTCGTTAATTAAAAAATTGAACATTTGTGTTTGTTTGTTTAAAATCTAAGTGAATATAACTGAACAAAGATAAATGAACATATATGAACACAAATAAACATAAACGAACATAAATGAACACACTTAAATGAACACAAATTAACAACTATAAAGCTTTAAGTAGATAACTCATACAAATAATAATAATATTTAATTATTTTTTATAAATACATAAACATACATAAATAAACATACATAAACGGATATAAACGAACGTTCATGAACGTAAATGAACGAACGAAACATGTGCTCATGTTTGTTTGTTTAATTAAACGAATACAAACTTTTTGTACATGTTCGAACATAAATGAACTTCCCATCGAAGGTTCGATTAGTTTACGGGTCTAGAAAACCAAACCACTGTGTTACCATCTAAAGCCAAGGTTTACGACGGAGGGGTTTTAGAGCGCAGTATCCATCCACTTCCGTCAGCGGCGTACACACCGTTGTCACTGAAATGGAGGTTCCACCGTTACGTATCCGCATAACATTCGACGATTGCTCAGTTCTTAACCTAACTCAACGTTCCGACGGTATGACCAACAGCTGGACTCTAATCCAACCAAATCAACACCCGAACATCTCAGACGTATGCGTTCATCTTCTCCACAAGTTCAACCTGCAGCATTCGTGCCCTAACGGCATCATCCTCTTTGTAACTAACACTCTATATTCACTCCATTTCGATTGATGCTAAATGTACTAAATAAAACCTAATTAGTTTGTTAATAATTATATACCTAATTTGGTATACTTATAGAGTTTTATTCATAATTCTCTAGAATGTCGATATTTAACCTAATCTGTTGTACGATTTGATTTGTAATGCGGATGTTGAAACTGTAACTTAGCTCGTTTTGAGCTCATTTTCTAAAGTTCGAGCTCGGCTCTTATTATTTGTTTATTTGTATACATTTACTATTTTATTATATACATATTTTTAAATGATTTTAAGCTCGTCGTGTGTAGAATTTTACTAGTAATTCTCTAGAAATTTTTGCATTTAGCTTTTCAATGTCGATATATAACCTAATCTGTAACACGATTTGTAATGCGGAATTGCGGATGTTGAAACTGTAACTTAGCTCGAGCTCAAGCTCGGCTTGTTTTGGCCTTTGAGCACTTTTTCTAAAGTTGTGAGTCGTTTTTTTATTATTTATAAATTTTTTACATCTACTGTTTTATTATATATATTTTGAGAAAATTTTTAAACGAGTCTAAGCTCGGCTTGAGCTCGTATGTAGCAGCGTAGTACCTTAAGCAAGCCAAGGCTCGGCTCGAGCTCCGCTGTGAAGTTTGAAATTAATATATACAAGTCCAAAAAGAGTTAAAGCTTAAAATACACAAGCTCGTTAACGCTCGACGAGCCTAAAATATTTACTTAATACAAGGGTTGAGCTCGGGCTCTATAACTACACCAGCTTTATTTGAGGCTTGAGTTCAGCTCGGCTCTGCTCGTTTTGAGCTTTTTATTGATTCAATATCGAGTATTTTGCGAGCCGCTCGGCTCATTTACACTCTTACCTTAAATTAGTAAAACTGTTTTTGGATGTTATTAGCATTTTACCATTAGTGTGTTTTAAATTATAATAGGCTCATAGGTTAGAAACACAAATAATACTGAATGTGATGTTATATTTTATAGGCCCGAGTTTGAGGTTGAAACTAACTCATTTTGATTCTAAAACTACTGTTCCTCTTTGTTACAAACTTACGTGTTAGTATAGAACTATGCATTCAGTCATTAGCAACAAAACTGTATTCTCTTGGAAAGCTAATATAATCTTTTGTACATGTATGTATTATTTTCTGTTTTTATGTCTTTGCAAAATACCTAATATTGATGAGAGGAATTCAATTTGTGACTTAAAATCTGCAAATTCAATGGTTTTACTCTATCTGTTAATGGGCAGTTAAGATTATGCAACTTTGACCTCCTGCAGATGGAAGGCTTTGTGTTACCACCATCTGAGTCAACTCGTATCTTGAAGGATAATGATATTATTAGGTCAGCTTTACATAATTACATTCGACTTTGCACTATTGTTCTTAAACAAACGTGTACTTAGCCGTTTAATAACTCAACATGTGTTTGTTACTTCAGTGTGAAAAAGAAAGAGCTGGCTTTGGGTGAAGCAACAGAGGGTGAAGATGCATGCAATTTGCTTAATGATGAAGTTAATGGGAGGGAACCTGTAGATAATGGGGTGCTACTTTTAGCCAATGAAGAGTTTGATAAAGAAACTGGAGGCTACCAAAGTGAATATGAGGAAGGTGAGATGGTAAAGTCGGAAGATGAACCTGCACCAAAACAAGCGTCTTCTAAGAAAAGAAAAGCCTCCACAAAGCTTAAAACCTCAAAGTAAGTCATGCAATTGTTATGTGCCTTCTGTTATTTATTTAGATTTGTGGTATAGGATAGGTTAATTGCATAGAAGGGCAATCGACTTTGGCTCTATTTATATCTTAGGTAACACACATTTTTATGCCAGAAAAGACCATGAAAATTTTAAACGTTATGATTTTAGGTAACCAAATCAGTCAAAACGCAGTTGACATTTTGGTTACTATGTTGACTTTTATTTTGACATGATGCCTGAAAACCGGCTATCTAAGGTGATTACCTCAAAGCAAATTTTTAAAAGTTGATGTTTTTTTTACTTTCCTAAAAGACACAGGTTACTCAAAGCAGAAATCCAATCATAGTTGGTTACTTATGAATTTAAGCCCTATAATATATATTGTATAGTAGATGACTAGATGGTATTAGATGCTACTCTCTCGGTCCCATGAAATATGAAGCACTTCCCTCTATTAGACGCCCCTAAAAATCTGTGGCATTTTCTTTGTTTCATGCATATTCAATATATAGTTGCAATATTGCTCATTAGTATTTATTTCAAATTATCTGTATGTATATTATGGTCTACAAGATTCATTATATATGCCATTATTCAATACATTTGAAAATTGGTTGACGGCATTTTTCAAACGATGTGCAAGTTTGCTTGTGTGGCTTACATGTGCTTGCTTTTGTGAATCATAGGAAGAAGAAACACCGATTGGCTGTAACGGATGATGTTGAAGATAAAGTTTCAGAAGAGGATAATGTCATAAATGATGATGAGGATCATCCCGAAAGAATCGATAACAAAAAGGTTAAATCAAAGAAGAGGAGTGGCGGAAAAGCAGTCATTGAAAAGGTTAAATCTCCTTCTAAGGAGAAGAGGTAATTTTATAATCCTCTGTTGTGTATGGCTGTATGCATATTATTAAATAAATTTCGTAGACGATGCTTATATTTTATAATTATTTCTCACAATAACTTGCTTTTGTGAATATAGGAAGAAGAAACATCATTTGGAGGCGGTTTTTATTGGTGATGACAATAATGGGAGCGAAAAGATTAGCAAGAAGAAGGCTAAACCAAATGGGGAGATTAAAAAGGTAAATGCTGAAACAAGTGACAAAAATATAGAAGATGACGTTGAAGGAGTCGAGCATGCATTTTCTGCACCCGATGGGGCTAAAAAGGTATGGTACTGTGTTTAGAATTACATTCAACTTGTGAGATACAGTGAATCGTGTTCCGTCACATGGTCAATAGTTTCTAGCTTTTTTATTTGGTTCTGTAAAAGACAGATACTTCCTATACTGCTTTTATATGATTGTGATATAAACATAAGGACCCTACATTACTGTTTTGACTGGTATATATATATATATAGATGCACATGCACAAGTATTTCTTAGTCATTAAAACAGTTACTGAATAAAGCTAGTTGTTGTGTTTGGTGTGGTAGCACTTATCTTTTCTTGGTATGTATTATCAGGGCCCTAGTAGAAGTGCTAGAAGGAAAAGGGCTAAAAGACAATGGAGGCGGGAACTTGCTAAAAGTGCACATAATGTAAGTTGTTAATTAAAAGTACAGGTGGCAAATTTTGACTCATTTACTTATGAATGGTCAAGTCAGGTTATGTAATATTTCTTACGGGTCAAACGGGTAAAATAAAAAGACAATAACTTAAAAGGAAACAGGTCAAATGGGTTATAAGTTGCTCCAAGTGTATTTAATGCATAAACAACGAGCTTTTACTAAAATGAAATATTTTTTTGTAACCATATACGACACAAGTTTTTTATAATATGATGTAGAAAATATCAATAAAAAGTGTTTTGGCCAACCCAATCCAACCCACCTGTTTTAACCAATTATATAGTATGCTCATATTGCTACCTTTAAATTGCAAGTAATTTCTCTTTGAAATGCTAGAAAACCATGTGTTTTGAAGCCCTATTTTCTCATTTTCAGTTATATGAATATCTCATCACTTCTAATATCATATTGCAGCCCGATACTCATGTGGAGCCAGAAATATCCAAAACCGAGAACAAAGAGGCTACTAAGGATCAGGAGGGACCCGTAAGTAAATTTATATTGAAAACGAATATCTATGTAATAAAACAAGTGCTTTATTCTTTGAGTCTTAAGATATAGTTATTCATTATTAATTGTTCAAGTTTCTTTCTATTTGCTGTTAAAGCAGGATCAGGTGCCTGCAAAAGTTGTGCATCAGACTATTATAAAACAAGAAGAAAGTAACTGTAATGATAATGGAGTAACTAAACTCGTTCCTTGTGTAGTCAGGCCAGGACATATTCGCTTTGAACCTCTTGATGATGGTATGCATCGTCTAGTTTATACATTCACTTAATCATCAAACAGTCTTATTAAGTATTTCCCTATGGCTTATAATACTATAATTATTAGTTTGTTTTGGATCCAATTCCATGTGTCATTGCAGAGTGCTAAGATAACACTGTTTTTGTGTCTTGCAGATGAAGATGCAAATCATATCGAAGTACCAGATGTATGTATTCCAGTTATCCTAACTTTAATTATGCCGTTCTTCATTCAACTTTCTTCTCATTGGACTTTTGAGTTCTGATTCAGGTAACTTTTCAGTGGAATGGTATCAGCAAGAAAAAGGGCCAAAAATGGGGTTTAGATAAGTTTTCTACTTCTAAAAAGGATGACTATCAAAATGCAAACGAAGAACTTTCCACAATGTTGACTATAGATGCACAACCACCTTTGACTAACCCCGTTGACTTTGATCAGCTTCCTCTGTGCAGCTCACCAAAGGTCCCTTTTCCCTCACCACACACACACACACACACACACACACAAGTACATAGCATTTCACTATTTTTAATGTAACAATGGTCTTACAATTTTTAGGAGGGTGATGCCATCGTGTACCGTGTTCTTGAGTTATCAGCTTCTTGGACACCCGAGCTCTCTTCCTTCAGGGTACAGTTTACTAGAAACTATATTCAAGCAAAGATGCCATCGGGTATTTCATTATTGTTTATATGCTAAAAATTCAATTTTAATTACAGGTTGGGAAAATATCATATTATGATGGTGATAACATCATTTTGATACCGGTTCCAGAATATCCCATTGTATCAGATAAAATGGATGAAGATGGCCCTGAAAACTCTCTTTATAAAGAGGATGGAAGTTTAGAGGTACTTAAAAGCTTTCAGAATTATATATGATTGGACAGTTTTACCCTCTTTACCACTTTTAGTTACTGTTCCACCATTGAAATGGTGTATGGGTAAAATTGTCCACACACATATAATAAATGTATTATCTTTTGTGTCTCACTTAATGCTTTCTGTGCAGATAAAGTTTGCAGCTCTTGCTGATGTACGCAGTCTCAATCAAAGTAATTCAGATGCTGTTAAAGTTATCAGTAACGGAGTTAATGAAACTGCTCCAGTTGTTGACGTTAAGGAAAATCTCCCAAAAGATCCAACTCCAGGTATATTATTTGTTAACTATATTTATATATACGTTTGTAGTTATTTTGAATTTATCATTAAGGGTATTTTAGTAATTTCAATGCGCTTAACTGGAAAAGCTAATGCCCATCCATTTCAAGGACCATCCTTGTTACGTTTTAGAAATAATGGGGCAGTATGCATGTTCTTTTTCAAACTCAAGGACCAAACTTGTAATTTGGGAAAATATCACGGACCATCCGAGTAACTAACTGTATTTATAATATTAATTTTTTATATAAAGTAACATATTATTTAGTTATTCTATCATAGTTTTGTATAGTCATTATGTAAAAGTTTATTTAATATATAAAGTTAAAATTATATAAATAATTGAGCTTGGTGTTTAATAAATGAGCTCCAAGAAAGGCTCCAGCTTGTTTAAGCACGGGCTCGAATCAACCTTTTAGCGAGCCGATCATGAGCGGCTCGACTCATTTACACCTCTAATGTTATTTAACCTTTTGGTGCTCAAACAAACAAAATTAGTAAACTTTAGAGGTGGTAAGGTGGCGGAATGGGCGGGTTGGGTCATTAGTCACTTTTTATACAACCAGTTTCTCAAATATGATAATATAGTTTATAAACAAAACGTGAGAGGAATAGTTAATAAATCATCGGGTCAAAGACCTATGCGCGCATGCATTAATGGATTTGTTATAATTTTCTTGACTAGTGGTAGGAAACAAAGAAGTCAACACGTGGACTGAACTGGAGGAGTTTTTAAGCGCAAAGAAATTAGAATTGATGGAAACGAATGAGGAGATGAAAAGGGATGCTGGGCGGAACAAATGGTCATACAGAGCCTTAAGAGGTAGCGCACTTGGCCCGACAATATCCTTATTACGATCTCAAAACAACATATGAAAGAATTGCAGTCTGTTTAGTACTAATGCCATGATTTAAAGTTGGTTTTAGTTAAGCTGCACAGAAGATCTAAAATTTTGAGACCTATTAGTTCTACTGTATATGGATGGAATTTGACATGGTTTAATCAAACCCTTTGCATACCCATTCGGTTCGTGGGTGTATCCGTTTATGATATTATGTGGCTAAAAATTATCTCTTATGATCTTGAACTCACAGAAAATGTTCAATTATACTTGTAACAATTCAATAGTTTTAGTAACCGGTAGTTTTTAGCAAGATACTATTTGTTATTTTCTGAAGATCGTATAATATATTAGTATATCCGGTTAATCAGACTGGTATCATCTAGTATCACACCAATATAAAACTTTTAAAACCAATGTCATACCACAAAACTTGTCCCTAATCATGATTTTACCTCGATTAATCAAACGATCAAATACTAGTTGATGGTTTGGTACAAATCCATATGTTTCGAGTCAGTAGAAGAGATTCTTGCGTACCCGGGTAAGAATATTATTTGTAAAAAAATGTACTCCCTCCGTCCCATTATAAATGTCATAGTTTGACTTTTCAAGTCTTTCTTTTGCAACCTTGACCGTAAATATTTTTGTTCCTGTCATATAATACTTGATAAAAATTATATCAATGTAAAATACATTTAAAACCCAATCCATTCATATATTTTACACCAAGTATTATATAACACAAACAAAAATATTGTCGATCAAAGTTTAACAAGAAAGACTTGAAAAATCAAACTAGGACACTTATAATGGGACAGAGGGATATGGTTGATAAAGAATGATGTTATCTTTAATAAGTAATGACGCTCCTTTACTGATGACGAAATTAGTGAATGACATTATATGGGTGAAACAAAGAAGCAAAAGAACGAGTCTAGATTGAGAGAAGTGGTGCATGTTCAACTTTGTTAATTTTCCACTATAAACGATTGTATGTTTTGTTGATGTTATTTATTTTCCTTTGTATTGTTTGGACTGCTTGACTCTTGTAAGTGGTTTCTCTTTTCGTTTTCATAATATTAAAAATCGAGGGTCAGAATGTTTACAAACTTGTGTACAATACATCTTTTATACATGTACCAAAAAAAGTGGTCCAGCCTTGATAAACTGGTTTAGACCTGACCCGACCCAATATGCAGATACGTATACCCGTTTGTAGTTGCATTCACCGAACCCGATTTTGGATCCGAACCAAATTAAAAAAACATACAAAAAATCATTATCCTTGCCCCAAACCTGTTTATAACCCGAACCAAATCGGTTTGATAGGTGATAACCGTTTTCCTCCAAAACCACATACCCATTTTATATTGCATGTTGATCAATCCGGTAGAGTATATAATATAACCCGAGCGGGTTTGTTTATTTGTTTCAAATAAATTGTTTGTTTTTAACCCGGGATAACGTTATCCTGAAACCATCGTAGCAATAATAATACGCAAATGTAACAATGACGTCACTCTCATCGGTGCTTCAATTCTCGTTTGCGCCTTCGGTTAGACGACGGCAGCCGCAGCAAATTATCATCGCCTCCGGTGACCGGCAAGCACTCTTCAACCGCATTGCTCCTGTTTACGATAACGTACGTACGTACGCTTAATAATTTTATTCCTAAATAGAATTAGTTAATTATTATTTGATTGACATGCAATTAGTAATATATATGATCTGTTACTTACAGCTGAATGATTTGTTGAGCTTGGGGCAACATCGCATATGGAAACGAATGGCAGTTGATTGGAGTGGGTAGGTAATCAATTCAATTTAATTCAATAATAATATTATTTAGGCATTTGAGATATGAATTCAAATAGTGATTAATGTAGGGCAAAAGAAGGTAGTAGTAATGTACTGGATTTGTGTTGTGGAAGTGGTGATCTGGCTTTTCTCTTGTCTCAAAAGGTTGGACTCAATGGCCAGGTCAGCTATTATTATTATTCACTTCAATTAATTTAATTTAATTAATTATTAAACTAGTTTAACTTGTTATCATCACTTGGAGGCGCTCGAGTACGCCTGGCTTGGGCCAGCTGGGTCACCCCGTACGGAGTACCTAGACAATTCTCTGTTTGTTGACCCTAATAATTTGCAGGTTATTGGCTTTGAGTTTTCAAGACAACAACTAGACATTGCTTCATCTCGCCAGAAATCACACCCAAAACCCTGCTACCGTAACCTTAAGTGAGCATAGTATATTTACATTTTGTTTAACTAAAGTGTCCTGGTAATTGAGTAATAGTTTAAGCTTTTTACTTATGAATGGGTCCATCCTGGTTATGTTTTTTGGCCGAATACGGGTCAAATAGTCATGCATAAAACCTACAAAGTCATTTATTTAAAAATTTAGATTGTTATATTAGTATTGAAATAATATAAATTCAGTTATATATGACAAGCTAATTATTTTATAAAAATAAAAAACATGTTGGAAAAAAGTGTTTCGGGTCAACTTAACTCAATGGTGATTATGCTATGGTTTATAGGTGGGTTGAAGGTGATGCACTTGATTTGCCATTTTCTGACTGTTATTTTGATGCCATTACTATGGGCTACGGACTAAGAAATGTTATTGACAAATACAAGGCACTGAAAGAGGTGTATCGAGTTTTAAAACCAGGGTCGAAAGCTTCAATCCTTGATTTCAACAAGACCACCGATGAATTTAGGACATCTATTCAGGTTTGGTTTACATTATGCCTTGTAAGTTTCATTTTGTGAACATCCCGTGAAGTTTATGAGTTTTGTGGTAGGGTTGGATGATAGACAATATAGTTGTGCCTGTAGCAGCTAGTTATGGGCTTTCAGAGGAATATCAATATCTAAAGACTTCAATTCAAGAATTCTATACAGGTTCGTTAATTTTATACGACTTATCTTTATATATAATAAAACAGAATAACAATGATAACATGCCACTAAGTAGGCATGATTTGGCCTTCAATTTCCATCTGTTGGAAGTTTATTAATTTGACGAGCTAGAGATCCTAAGATACCGTAAAGTTTTATATGCTAATATACTCACTCCGCTACTTGCAAATAATATATAGGCGAGGAGTTAGAGCGTCTTGCTTTAAAAGCAGGATTTTCAAGTGCTAAACATTTTGAAGTCGGAGGAGGACTCATGGGCAATTTGGTTGCTACACGATAAAAAAAACCTGTAATTTGTTTGAGGATTTTCAGATGCTTGGTTTTCATCAGCAAAGGTTAGAAATGATATTTTTGGTTCCAAAACTTTATATATCCATGTTACTTCATTCATGAACAATATGTGTTTGGTAATCTTGTTATATATATGTTTCATTGCTTTATTTGTCTATCTCCTTAGTTATTAAGAGATGTAGAATAATTAGAGCTGGAACTACAGGGAATCTTTAGCATTTGAGTAAGTGAATTTAATGTAATCCTCGATTAGAAATTTAGAATAGTGATTCATGCATTTTTACAATTTGAATCTAGGGCATGTATTGATTTTAGAATCTGAATTTAGGGGCATGTTTCTCTCCTAACGGGTCAAATGGTAAGGTCAAAGAAGCTAGCTTAATAGAAAATGGGTCAAATGAATCTAAACCCTAACGCATAAAACCTCCAAATCATTATATTCATGATTCATGAAGTCAGAATGTAACACTTGAATTAAGATAATATAAGTTTATAGTCATATTTGACACACTAATTATTTATAGAAAAAAAGAAATGTTAAAAATTGTTTCCAACCCACCTGACCTGCCTTAGTTGGAAAGGTGTTGGAAGGACAATCCAGTCATAACCAACCAAACCCTTTTTGACTAGTAATTATACATCATCTTTAGGATCTAAACCCATTGTGACATGTTTCTAATCCACCTGACATCCACCTGACCTGCCTGTTTTGCTATCTCTAAAGTAATTAATATTTTCTTCAAAATAGCCAAGTTTCAGTTCGTTTATAGCACTTTCCTTTTTTCTTCAGTTAGTGAGGCTTCTTTTCATGCCCTGTAAAAAGGATTTACAAAATGATTAATGTTAAATTATAGAAAAGAATAGTACCTAAATTATCCCAATAACATTTACTAAACATTTACAGTCACCTTAAATCACTTTACACACCTATAATTAGTTTATCACTGTAACAGTATTGTTTTTCTAATCATGATTGATTAATTATAGCTAACTAATGTTACCTCGGGTATAAACGACTCTGAGAAACTGCAGCAACCGAGCTAGAATCATCTACGCTACGGTTATTAGGTAGACTTTGTGCAATGTTATTAAGTTCCATGGTCTCTTCATATATAAAAGGGGGATTAGAGGGGAAAGGTAAAGGTTCATCATTTGTTGCTAACATTTTTAGTGCTGCTGACATGGATGGTCTTAAAGATGGAGCTTCTTGGGTGCAAAGTAGTGCCACATGCACCACCTTAATAACATCTTTTTGGAAATTTATGTTGTGATAATTTTGCATCTTTAGATTTGGGTCAAATATTTCCTCTACTGTGCCTTGGTTGAAATGCTTCCATGCCTGTTCATTCAAAGTGGAAATAATTTTTATAACCTTAATCAATGCATTTTGATGTAAAAATAGTTCATGTTGTCAACTGATATCTTAAGCTTTAGGTAAAAAAAATGTGATTATAACTTGAAAGTTTTCTAGAAACCAAATGGAGTAATTATTATGTAAAGTGTATAAATCAGTTTATTGAAGGTGATCGTATTATTATTTTGTATGTTAATAATGAAGGAGATTACATCTAAATATATAGAAGTAACTAAATACACTTAGCTACCCTCTACAATATAACAATTAATAATAATAATCTAGTCTAGCTGACATAGTCTAATATTCCCCCGCAAGTTCAGGGCGGTTCGCGATCTGTAACTTGGACCGTAGAAAACTTTTGAGATGACAAAGGCTTCGTAAAAACATCGGCTATTTGATCATTCGTTGAAATGAATTTGACATTGAGATGACCTTGAGTAACCTGTTCACGAACAAAATTAAAATCAACCTCGATATGTTTAGTACGAGTATGAAACACCGGATTCGCAGTGAGATATGTGGCACCAAGATTATCACACCAAAGTGTTGGTGCTTCGCTGTGCAAACCAAGCTCTCGAAGAAGAGACTTTAGCTAAATTAATTCTGCAACCGGGTCTGCAATAGTCTTGTACTCAGATTCAGTTGAGGAGCGAGAAACAGTTCGTTGTTTGCGAGCAGACCAAGAGATAAGGTTTGAACCCCAAGTAGATAGCAAATCCCCCTGTCGAGCGACGATCGATTGGACAACCAGCCCAGTCAGAATCAGAAAAGGCTTGCACGTTGGTAGACCAATGAGAGTCAGAAAAGGCTTGCAGCCGATAGCCTGTATTGTGACGGAACCAAAGACCCATGTTCATTGTACCCTTTAAATAACGCAAGATGCGTTTGACAACTGCCCAGTGGTTTTCTGTAGGGGCGTGCATGAACTGACAAACCCGATTAACTGCAAATGCAATGTCGGGACGGGTAAGAGTCACATACTGGAGAGCGCCAACTGTTTGTCTGTACCGAGAAGGATCGTCCAAAGGAGGACTATCATCAGGAAGCAAGACATGAGAAGTACCCATAGGAGTGGAAATAGGCTTGCAATCCGTTAGACCCGACCGATGCAAAATGTCTCCAATGTATTTTCTTTGGGAAAGAACTAAATCATATTCCTTGTGAATGACTTCCACCCCAAGAAAATAGTGTAGTTGCCCCAAATCTTTAAGAGCAAAGATAGAGTTAAGACGAGTGATAATCTTGGAAACTGTATCAGCATTGTTACCGGTGATGATGATGTCATCCACATAAACCAGGAGATACACCAATGAGCCTTGAGAATTGAGAATAAACAGTGATGGATCAGTCGTTGACCCATGGAACCCCAACTGATGAAGAGCATTTGATAATTTGTTAAACCAGGCACGGGGAGCCTGCTTGAGACCGTATAAAGATTTGTGCAGAAGACAAATATGACCCGGTTTGGTAGGATCAACGAATCCAGGTGGTTGGCACATATATACGGTCTCCTCAAGATCACCATGCAGAAAAGCAGTCTGAATATCCAGTTGGCGCAAGGACCATTTGTTTGTAACAGCTAACGATAAAATCGTCCGAATAGTAGTAGGTTTGATGACTGGACTGAACGTCTCATGATAGTCCACTCCGTGTTGTTGATGAAAGCCCTTCGCAACCAAACGGGCTTTAAACCTGCAAATTTTCCCGTTTTCATCCTTTTTTAACCTGTAAACCCACTTGCAATCAACAATATTAGTATTAGGAACAGGTGGCACAAGAGTCCACGTGCCATTTTTATGCAGCGCGTCCAACTCTTCGGACATAGCGTGGCGCCATTCATTATATTTGTTGGCAATAGTAAAACTGGTTGGCTCAATGGGTAAGGAAGAGGTAATTTTGGCTATATAGGCTGCTGGATTATACCGATCAGGTTGTTTAGGCTTCTGTCGGAGGTTGGGTGGTCGGGAACGAGTAACCGTAGGTGCTGGGTTGTTAGGATGGTGGGAGTTGGATGGTTGTTGGGCAGCGAGGGGCTGTTCCGTATGTGTGTGGTGGGCTGGAGAGGGCTGGGCAGTAGGGGGGGAAGGCAGGGGGGTTTGTTGGGCTGTAAGAGGTTCGGTTATGGGAGTGGGATCAGCATTTGGTGGCTGATGGGGTGAGGATGGTGGAGATAAGTCAGTGGCAGTATGTGTGCTCGTATCGGGTGGGAAACCAGGTGGTGGATTGGGAAATATAGAGATGTATGGGGATGCGGGTGGTGATGATGGGGTCGGTTGTGGTGAGGGTTTATATGGGAAGACTTGTTCATTTAATCGAACGTGCCGAGCTATATAGATACGCTCAGTGGAGGGATCAAAACAACGATAGCCATGGTGGGAAAGACTATAGCCAAGGAAGACACACGGAGTACAACGGAATTCGATTTTGTGACGATTGTAGGGGCGGAGGTATGGAAAACATTATGAGCCAAAGACTCTCAGGAACGAATAATCAGGTTTGCGGAGAAAGGCGTGTTCAAAGGGAGATTTGTTGGAGGATACGCGTGAGGGAAGCCGATTAATTAGGTAAACGGCTGTTTCGAAGGCGAAGTGCCAGAAACGTTGGGGCATAGTTGAGTGAGCCAATAGGGAAAGACCTGTTTCAACGACATGCCGATGTCTGCGTTCCACAAACCCGTTTTGCTCGCTGATGTGTGGACACGAGCGGCGATGGATGATGCCAAGGTTGCGACAGAGGTTGGTGAGTGGGCGGAATTCACCCCCCTAGTCTGACTGAATGGATTTTAATTTTCTGTTAAATTGGCGTTCAGCCATTGTGATGAAATTTGTTAATATAGCATGAGCATCAGATTTTTGTGCTAAAGGATAGAACCACATATAACGAGTACAATGATCAACACACAACAAAAAATACCGATGACCATCAATAGATGGTTTTGGAGATGGACCCCAAACATCACAATATACCAGATCCAAAATATTATAACTATGAAAATTAGAATCGGGTAAGTGCAATTTTGATGATTTTCCCATTTGACAAGAAGAACATAAATCGTTTGATAATTTGTCCAAACTGGTAAAGAACAATGAGAAACAATAGAATTAAAAACTTGAGCATGAGGATGTCCTAAACGTTGATGCCAAGTATTCGAAGAAGCTTTGACAGCGGTGAAGGCAACCTTGGGCAACGACTTGAGTTGTGGAAGACGGACACTGGGACCCGTTAGGAGGGTACTGCGTGTAAATTCGTCCTTCACAACAAAGAAAGTAGAGTGAAATTCAAAGAATACATTATTGTCAAGGCAAAATTTTTGTACGGATAAAAGTTTTTGTTTAAGGGCAGGAACATGAAGAATATCAGAAAGTTTAAAGGTTTTGAGTGGAATTTGGATGAACCAATATGTAAAATAGGTATAGAATTACCATTGCCAACAAGTAATGAATCATTACCATAATATGCCTCAGAGTTGTCCAGGCTAGTTAAGTCTGGAGTAGCATGATGAGTTGCACCCGTGTCGGGCTTCCAAGCAGTTCCAGATGATGAGGCCACATCTGAAAAGGCTGAAAAATTCGCCTGAGGCGTTGGCCGATTTTGCAGGGAGGGCTGATTGGGGCATTGAGAGGGGAGATGCCCGATTCCGCATCGGTTGCAGTGACCGTATACGGTGTTTTGAGTAGAAGCCCATTGAAATTGTCTAGTACCACCATTGTCTCTGGGGCGTGGAGTAAAGGGACCACGAGAGTTGCCCCGAGAATAACCACTGTTGTTTCTTGTGCCACGATTGTTATTATAGGAACGAGACCCAAAGTGGGCCTGGGGTCGTGGTGACAGATTCGGGTTCAGCTGGTAACCCAATTGGGAGGCCATCTAGTTGTATATTCTGGAGTTGTTGCAACCAACTGGTCAAGGTTGGGTGGGGTTGGTAGAAGATTAGGGGTAGCCGAGGAGTTGGAGGCTGCAGCAAGTAAAGCTTGCGGGTTGTTTTGCACCAGTTTAGTGACCACATAATCATGATCAGATAATAGTGAGTAGATTTCATAAAAAGAGACAGGTGGTAGGCGGCCAAGCAAGGTTCCTTTCAGGCCGTTGTATTCTTCACGTAGCCCTGCAAGGGTAAGCATGACAAGTTCTTTATCCTTTACCGGTTCTCCGATGTTGGCAAGAGCGGTTGCATATTCTTGTACCCTGCAAAGATAGTCAACTGGTTTTTCGTCCCCCTTCATCGTGATGCGGAGGAGTTGACTTCTAAGGGTGAATTCATGAGAAGCAGTGACGGGTGCGTAAGCCCGTTCTAAGGATAGCCAGACTTCACGGGAAGTTTTTCCCTGAACATGCTGATATGATTATTCAGAAACGGTTGAGATAATTAAGGTGCGGATATGAGCATCGTTAGAAATCCAGGGAATGTAACTGGGATTATCAGTAGTTGCGGTTTGAACAGTAATCTTTTGTTCGGGACATGGAATTGTTCTGTCAACATAACCGAAGAGGTTATGTGATGTTAAGAAGGATTCGATCATGGATCTCCAGTAGCCATAGTTGGTGGGCTTGAGAGTAAAGGCGAATTTGTGTGAGTTATGGGTGGTCTTTTCTTGGTTTGAGAAGATAAGGATTGCTGCCATTGAAGAAGAGGGTAGGCGGCAGAAGATGATTAGGGTTAGATGATAGGCGGCAGAAGGTGATAAGGGTTAGAGAAGATATTGGCTGATTTGGCTCTGATACCAAATCAGTTTATTGAAGGTGATCGTATTATTATTTTGTATGTTAATAATGAAGGAGATTACATCTAAATATATAGAAGTAACTAAATACACTTAGCTACCCTCTACAATATAACAATTAATAATAATAATCTAGTCTAGCTGACATAGTCTAATAGTATATACTTACCGTAGACGGTAAACTGTCGGTATATTCATCGGTTTTGCTTCGGTTGCTTTCCATTCCGGTGACCACCTCTAGAATTAGAATACCAAAGCTATAGACATCTACCTTTTCGGTTAATTGACCATGGGCTAGGTATTCTGGTGCCATATACCCACTGGCAATGTCAAAATATTTACCAAAAAAAAGTTAGTTTGCCTCTTCCTTCTCTTTTTTACTTAAGTTATCTTTTTTGCATGATTATTTTTATATAATAAGAGGATACTTACAGCGTTCCTGCAATTGCAGTGCTGATGTGGCTTTTATCACCTTGAATAGACCGGGCCAACCCAAAATCAGCTATTTTGGGACGAAACCTTAAGTCTAATAAGTTGTTAGAAGCTTTAATATCCCGGTGAATAATCCGGTGTTTGCTATTCTCATGAAGGTAAACCAAGCCTTCTGCTATACCAATAATAATCTCAACTCTCTTCTCCCAGCCTATTTCCCTGCCTTTTACATCATCTGTACAAATTCACAAATGTTACATCTCAAATCATTTGATTAATGATTTTAGAGTCAATGGGTAACGGCTCAGACTTACTAATGGGTCGAGAGTTATGTAACATGTAATATGGGTTTGGATTCATACAGGTCATTTTAATTATCCATGTCGGATTGGCCACCAAACACTTATTGTCCATTCTGTAAACTTTTTATAGATAGGTAATTCATTATTGTTTCTATAAAAAACAATATTTTAATAAATATAAAACCCGTGTGAGATAAAAGAAAACATATAGACAAATTCACAACCAAACGAATCGAAACTGTAATAACATTTTTTAGAACTTAACAAAAATGCAGTTAAGGCTCATGTTGGGCATATATTCGTATATAAGAACGGTTTCGGATTCTGAACAACTGCATCCTAGTAATCTAAGAAGATTTGGATGTTCAAAATTGCAAATTAATTTAATTTCGTTATAGAAATCTGCTACTTTGAATTTGTAGCTGATGAAAAACCTCTTCACGGCTATTTCTCGTCCATCTGTAAGAACCCCCTGAAATAAATTTCGTTGTTTACGTTAATAATTTCCACCAATTTAGTTATGAATTGGTTGATTTAGTTTTATATGATCTCTAATGGGTGAAACATATAATTGTAAAACAACAAAAATTAACCTAAGGAAAATGTGCCAACTAGTCAAATAGGTTTTACATGTTGAAAGCATCCTGAAGCATAACACGTTAAATGATAAAAAATGACTGTTATGCAAAATAATATAGTTTTTATTAGGTCTGTAAACGAACCGAACTTTCAGTGAATTGTTCGTGAACCGTTTAGCGGGAAGTTCGTTTATGTTTGTTCATTTAATAAATGAACGGACATGCATAGAAAATTTATGTTCATTTAATTAAACGAACGGACATAAACATAGTGAACGTTCGTTTGTGTTCATTTAAGTGTATTCATTTTTATGTTCGTTTAGATTTTAAGCGAACAAACATAAATGAACACGGACATGTTCCTTTTTTAAACGAACCATTATGAACACAAAGTTTTGTCCGATTAAGTGTTTGTGTCGTTAGGTTTGTTTACTAGCCTAGTATTTATGTAAGCTTATTTGAGCCTCAAATCTGTCAAACCTTGTACACGGTCCCGAATCCTCCTTCTCCAATCTTATTAGAGTCATCCCAGTGTCCTGTAGCTTTTTCAACAGTTGAGTATTTGAAGTACAAGCCACTATCGTTAAGAATCTTTACAAGTTTGCAAGTATCATACGAACCTAGAAATTATAAGCAATTAGTAGTTTGTTTCATGGATTTTTCCGAACATGTTTTTTGTCCAGATGTTTATTATACCTCTTCTCTTGTGTTGTACATATCTACGTTTCCTTATATACAAAATAATGATCAGAGAAGTTGTAGTAACCGCCGCAGTACTAACAACTGATACCGCAATTTTTATTATCTTTCCTGCCAATACCAATATCACTATCGTTAAGAATCTTTTTGAACCCGTTTTTCTATTATTAGTGTTAATTCTTATCATTCCAATAAGAGTTTGTTTGGAATTTAGTAAAACTGTAGGCTGAACTGCTAACTACAGTCTTGAGGAGCGACAAACCAAACCGAGCACTTGAATGAGTCAGCCGGTTTTACTCGTTTTGACGGTCAAGCAGTTTTTTTAAATTCTTTTTACAAAGTCATTAGTTTGTATTAATAGTAAGTTATGGTTGCCTTTATTGCTAGATCTTCTTTTTACCGGTACAGGATTGAGAAAATTAGTATCCGAATACCTCATGAAACACCCCAGGTTCAACACACGACGCTCGGACCACGGTGAACATTTCGTTAACGACATAGATGCATTCTCCAAACACGCCCTACAAGAACTCGGGCTCAAAGTCTTCCAACATTGCGCCAACACGTAAACCGAATCGTTAGTACCCGACACCAACATCTCTTCCCTAGCAAAATAGTCATTGTTTCTTAGTGCAACCGATACAGCGTTGGCCGCCGCTCGACTTGTTGACTCTTGAAACAATGCATCCTCTTTTGTTGTATTCCCACAAACCATATTATCTTTCGGGTTTGTATACTCCTCGAAGAAGCTATAATTTTGGATTCGCATAAAGCAACCGTCAAGATAAGTCCACCCACCGTTTCGGGGGTGGCAATTGGGAAGGATTGCACGCATTCGGGCATAGCATGAGATGCAATCTTGTGAAGAGAGATCACCGTAGCATTGGGCTAGAGCATAGATTATATTGGGGCCAGTACCCACAACTGTTGTCACATTATGTGAAGTTCGAATCTGGGTCGCGATTGTATTTATCGTACGGACAAAGTTCTGGATGAAAATCGTCGGGTCTGCCTGTAAGGCGTCATTGCACTGCATCTTGATTATTTCGGATCGCGCGTCACCATTTGATTTAGATACTTGTATGATCAAAGCGACGATGAAAATTATAATTGTAAGTGAGGATTTCATCTTCTAGTATACGGGACTTTGCCAGAAAGCCGAAATACAACACCAGTTTCGGATCTCGGAACCCTAGAACCATTGTCGGATTCAGTTGGTGGTGCTCAAATGATGGGGGTTGGTTGGTGGTGAGTCAGTTGGTGGTGGTGGCAGTGTTCATGCTGGTTTTTTTTTGCAAAAAATGTGAGCTATCCTGCCAAAAGTGTTTTTCCGGCGACCTGCAAGTAGCATCGTTAGGATTCTAATTAGTCGCGAACTTTTGGAAACATACGTTAAAATATGAGACCGTCAGCAGTCAACTCGTTAGTTGAAACCGACAGCGACCAAAAGATGACAGTTAGGATTAATAAAACTAATACACTTATATTTTAAGTAGTAAAATAAAGCATTAGATATTCAGCAACGCTCAATCTTGCTAAAAAAAGAATATATAGGTTTAACTTATCAAGTAAAAGCAATCATTTACAGAAAGGTTTTTGGCCTAACTAGTTAATGTGTTGAGGATTTAAGTCTTGTAGGTGAAATTTTCTTCTTCTTTTGACTGAAAACCGGCTTATTCATTTGTTACAGCCCGATAGGCAGTAACCGGACGTTGTAGTGTTTTTAAAACACCGATATTAATCTAGTCCGAATTTGATTTGTTGCCCTTCGAAGATTTATTAATATTTTGTTGATTAAAAAGATCAAAGTCCCATAGGTTCAAGAACTATCTGAAAATAGGCTTTTGAGTTTGTTTGTGATGGTAACATACCAACATTCAACATGGTTGCGTAATTGACTCTTTCAATATACTTTGCTTTCAGATTCAGATAATATTATTTGGGCTTTAGTGGACCAGGTCTTCAATTCCCTTTTGACTTTTGGTGTCTATTTATAATTTACACAACACAAATGTACAAATCTAAAACAAATCCAATCTTCTTATCTTCTTATACTAATAAATAAAGTAAAATAATAATGCTTAGGTGTCAAACTCACATTCAAATACTCAATTATAGCCTAATTTTCCTGTATAATTTTCTAATATCTAATTTTATTTATCCGAGTTATCCGTGGATCATGGGTCAAAACCAGTCTGACAATTGAATTATAAATGTATATTGCTTTTTATCAATCCTAACTATCGTCTTTTGATCGCTGCCGAATTGGCTGCCAACGGTCTCAACTTTTAACATGTTTGTTCCCAACGGTCCGCGATTACCATAATCATAACGCCGTTAGTCGCCGGAAAAATGTTTTTGGCCGGAAACGTCACATTTTTTTTCTCGGAAAACACCACCTGAACACCGCCACCACAACCAATTGACTCACCAACAACCAACCACCACCACTTGAGCACCACCAACCAACCACCACCACTTGAGCACCACCAACAGATTCCAAGGATGGTTCTAGGGTTACGACGACCTCAATAATTAGGGCTTTTACTTGAAATATGTTCACAACCAAACGAATCGAAATTGTAATAACATTTTTAAAACTTACCAAAAATGAAGTAGTTAAGGCTCATGTTGGGCATATATTCATATATAAGGATGCTTTCGGATCCTGAACAACTGCATCCTAGTAACCTAAGAAGATTTGGATGTTCGAAATTGCAAATTAATTTAATTTCATTATAGAAATCTGCTACTTTGAATTTGTAGCTGATGAAAAGCCTCTTCACAGCTATTTCTCGTCCATCTGTAAGAACCCCCTGAAATAAATTTTACAGTTCACGTTAATAATTCCACCTGTTTAGTTATAAATTGGCTGATTTAGTTTTATGTTATCTTTAATAGGTAAAACATATAATTGTAAAACAACAAAATTTAACCTAAAGGAAAACGGGTCAACTAGTCAAACAGATTGAACATGTCAAAAGTATTCTGAAGCATAACATGTTCAGTGATAAAAAATAGATTATTAAGCAAAATAATATAGTTTTTATTAGGCATGTAAACGAACCTAACGCTTAGTGAACTATTTGTGAATTGTTCGGTGGGAATTCGTTTATGTTTGTTCATTTAATAAACAAACGAACATGCATATAAAATTTGTGTTCATTAATTAAACGAACGAACATAAACACATGTTTCCTTCGTGAACGTTCATTTGTGTTCATTTAACTGTGTGTTCAATTATGTGTGTTTGTGTTTGTTCATC
The DNA here is from genome assembly GCF_021521415.1 of Bidens hawaiensis. Lineage (NCBI taxonomy): Eukaryota > Viridiplantae > Streptophyta > Magnoliopsida > Asterales > Asteraceae > Bidens > Bidens hawaiensis. The sequence goes on along the minus strand of NW_027491681.1, from coordinate 670,906 downwards.
TATGATCATGAACTCTTTGTTTAGATTTTTTAAGTGAACGGACATGAACAGAGATGTTTTTTTTGATTAAGTGTTCGTGTTCGTGTTCATGTTCGTTTAAAGTTAAATAAACGAACACGAACATACCCTTGTTCGTGTTCGTTTACAAGACTAGTTTTTATGTAAGCGTATTTGAGGCTCAAAATCTGTCAAACCTTGTACACGGTCCCGAATCCTCCTTCTCCAATCTTATTAGAGTCATCCCAGTGTTCTGTAGCTTTTACAACAGTGGGGTATTTGAAGTACAAGCCACTTTCATTACGAATCTTTGCTACTTTTTTGGCATCATAAGGACCTATAAATAATAAGCAGTCAGTAGTTTGTTTCATAGATTCTGTTGAACATGTTATTTTGTCCAGATGTTTATTATACCTCTTCTCTTGTGTTGCATATATCTACGTTTCCTTATATACAAAATAATGATCAGACCAACTGTAGTAACCGCCGCAGTACTAATAACTGAAAGCGCAATTTTTATTATCCTTCCTGCCAATACCAATATCACTATCGTTAAGAATCTTTAATATCATGTGTTTCTGTTATTTATGCTATTTGTTATCATCTTAATCCGAGGTTGTTTGGAGTTTAGTGAAATTCTAGGCTGAACTGCTAACTACAGTCTCGAGGAGCGACAAACCAAACCGAGCACTTGAATGAGTCAGCTGGTTTTTCACTTGTTTGACGGTCAAGCAACTTTTTAATTTTGCGTAAAATGTGTAAAAAAGTTGACTTTTAGGTAGCGTTTGGTATGCAGGAATGGGGAACGGAATGGAATGACCCATTATGATGGAATGGAATATAGTGTGTTTGGTTGACCAAAGGAATGGAATGACCCATTACATAGTCCATTCCATTCCCTCTAAAATACCTCAATTTCATTCCATCCATACCCCATGTTTTTTTTCATTCTATTCCCTCATTCACCCTACATCACCTTCACCACCCTCCCAACACCACCACTACCCAACATCAACACCCACCACCACCATGCCACCATCGCCGTCCACCGCCGCCACCACCCACCTCCACCAACCATCACCATCGGTGCCAGCCACCCAGCACCGCCAGCCACCTGCCGCATATATCAACCATCGCCCCACCATCACACATACCGCCCACCGACACCGCTGTCACTACTACCACCATCGGAGTCCACCGCCGCCACCACCCACCTCCACAAACCATCGCCATCAGTGCCAGCCACCCACCACCTCCAGCCTCCCGCCGCATCCATCAATCATCGCCCACCATCACACACGCCGCCCACCGTCACCGTCATCGTTGCCCACCACCACCTCCACTGTTACCGCCGCCACCACCTCCACCGTTACCGCCACCGCTCCCACCACCACCACTCACTACCATTTTAATTTTATTTTTTTCTTACCTACCAACAATACAAAGTAATGATTTATTTCATTCCCATGTGGTAACCAAACATTTCATTGGAATGGTAATAATCCATTCCATTCCTTTGTCCATTCCATACCACGTCCATTCCATTCCGTCGTCCATTCCATTACCCCATAACAAACAGACCCTTAAATCTAACTCCACCATATAAATATATAGGTTAAACGGGTTTACACGGTTGGTTTCAAGTTCTAAAGCGAACACAACTGGCTAACCATTAAAACCTAACCGAGAGTCAAATTATTTGGATCTCAAACAGTTTGGTATAGTATAATGATGATAAGTGTTTTAAAAACCGGTTCAAACCGACCGGTTGACCGGTTAAACCGGATTTCCCACAGCACGCCGGTATTTTGAGTCCGGTATTTTTGGCCGGTTTGCTAGAATATCGTACCAGCGGTTTTTTCTAAAATACCGGTTTTTACCTGCAAACCGGTTTAAAGTACGAGAAATTTTTGATATTTGCGGCTCATATTTTTCCAAAATTTCTTTTAACACAACAATTAACATTCAAATGTGTAAACTTTATGACTATTTTTTTTAAATTAAGTGCTTTTGTATTATTTTTTTAAAATATATATTAACTTTTGGATTTTTTTTTGTTATATAATCATTTACTTTTGAGTTACTTTTTGAGTTGAAGTCGAATTTATAGGAAATTCTAATGTAAAGATTCAACCGGTTGTACCATTTTTTAGCCCAATCAGGTACAAGTAAAATACCGATTTTTAAAGCATTGGTTATGATTACCTTTATTGCTAGATACCGGTACAGGATTGAGAAAATTGGTATCCGAATACCTCATGAAACACCCCATATTCAACACACGACCCTCAGACCATGGTGAACATTTCGTTAATGACATAGATGCATTCTCCAAACACGCCCTACAAGAACTCGGGCTCAAAGTCTTCCAACATTCCGCCAACACGTAAACCGAATCATTAGTACCTGACACCAACATATCTTCCCTAGCAAAATAGTCATTGTTTCTTAATGCATTCGATACAGCGTTGATCGTCGCTCGACTTGTTGACTCTTGAAACAATGCATCCTTTTTTGTTGTATTCCCACAAACCAAATTATCTTTTGGGTTTGTATACTCCTCGAAGAAGCTATAATTTTGTATTCGCATAAAGCACCCGTCAAGATAAGTCCACCCCCTGTTTCGGGGGTAGCAACCAGGAAGAGCTGTACGCATTCGGGCGTAGCATGAGATGCAATCTTGTGAAGAGAGATCACCATAGCACTGGGCTAGAGCACAGATTATATTCGGACCAGTACCCATAACTGTTGTACATTATGTGAAGTTCGAATTTGGTTCCCGATTGTATTTATTGTACTGACAAAATTCTGGACGAAAATCGTCGGGTCTGCCTCTAAGGCGTCATCACAATGCATTTTGATCATTGCGGATCGTGCGTCACCGTTTGATATAGATACTTGCATGATCAAAGCGATGACGAAAATTATAGTTGTAAGTGATGACTTCATCTTAGCCATACCATTTAGCGGATAGCTGTAGAAACCGTGTAATACACTTGTAGTTAGTGTTTGGGTGATATATGGTGTAAGAAAAGAGTAGGGTAAGCTGTTACCAGTTACATAACCGTTTTATGTATTATATTTAAATAAAAGAATGCGTACGTTACGAGTCTTTGTTAGAATTGTTATGTATCAAACCACTTTATATAGTGACATATTTATTAAAAAAAAACTGAACAAAACACAACTTATTCGATCAAACCATAAATTTGCATTGTTTGACTTTACTAATATTTGGGTTATTAATATCTGTGTGTGTTGGATGATAATTATTGTACGAGGAAAACATGGAAATAATAAATGCTAACATGTCCACCATTATTAATAACATGTTATGCCAGGTACTTTTCTTTTAAAAAGAAATTCTGAACAGAGGGGATTTTGTAAACCAACAACAAAACAAGATCTAGCAAGGATTTTTTTTTATCGTAAGACGTCTCTCATAGTGATAATGATGTTTCTCTCAAATTGTCTCATTACTCAAGTTCGAAACCTCCTTACCCACTTACCATAGTGTGCCCATATATTTAAGCGCGCTCATAACGAGAATTCAGACTTGGATTCTCCTAGAATCTATTTTTTTAGAAAAATCATTTGACCACCCCACCAAAATGGTGACGGCAGAAGGATTTAGAAACCAACTACAAAACACCTATTACATACCACAAGGGCAGTTTAAAACACCAATCCATATAAATTAAATTAAAATAATGATCAACATATCAACTTAATATGTTTAATCCTAATTAATTAATAATAATAAAAATAAAACAAATTTAATGATTTGGGTAAGTGTACATACCTTTTGCCTACATTTGAATCATTAGATATGGCTCAAAGTGGTGGAGAGAATGCTCCTTAGTCAAAGGAGAAGAGAAATGAGAGGTATGTATAGACGTGTATTAGTGTATAGATTGATTATATAGTATTTGCATACATAGAAGCGGTCAAAGGAGTAATGAAAGAGTTTCATTTAATTTATTTAGTAGTTAAATTGTTAAATATTATTGAGTAAAGATCAATCTTATTCAAAAGAATATATACACTCAATTCATCAAGTAAAAGCAATCATTTATCAAAAGGTCTTTTGCGTTCAAAAAAAGAAAATGATCTTTTTCCTATATTGAAGGGTCAAATCGTAGATAACCAAAAAAGATGTGTAATTTAAGCCGTTTAAAAAAAAAGAGTAAAAGCAATCATTTACACTACAATTAGTTGAATCGTTACTTCCATTGGCTAGCAAAAGGTCTGAAACGACGACTTTCTTCTTTTAACTGAAAATCTGACTTTTATTTGTTGGAGCATTCAGGTTCTCTACATCTACAATGTCATTAAATTTTAAATAAATTAGTAAAATTATCATCACGCCATGATCTCTATAGTGATTCTCTAAGTATAGAGATTGACAATTTATTTTCTGTATATATAATTTTGTGAATTAAAAAAGAAAAAGAAAAGGTAATAACAAGAAAATAATAAAGAAGTACAATATAAAAGTTTATGTAGATAAACAAAGAGATAAGATGTGAGATGTTTTAGAAGACCGTCTATTTTTAGGGGCCCATTGGTGTTTAAGAAACACTGATATTAGCATAGTTGGAATTTGATTTGTGTTACCCTTAGAACATTTATAAATAAAAAATTGTGTAGATTAGAAGATCAATCCCTAAGGTTCAAGTCTGAAAGTAGGCTTTGAAATTGTTTTTGACGGTAATATTCAACTTGGTTGCGTAATTGACTCTTTCAGTTAAAATAAAAAATTACAAAATATATATTATTTGGGTAACAAATTAAACAAATATGATCTTCACAAATAACGATGTGGTTTATTAATATTACAATTTACAACTCATCATATATAACATCTTTTTTTTTCATTAATCAGTAATCACTGAGTACATTATTTTGATGATAAAAAATATTTATATATGTTTGTAGAGGTAGGGTATGAAACCCATCATTTGGCTAAGTATGACACTAATTGCATACGCCGGGCGGAACACTAGGCGCCAGGAAGCCACTAACGCAAGGCGTAGTGCATGGCGCGAAGAATGGAGTCCAATATAGCTTTTCCTGACACCTCAGGAATGGTAATGCAAAGGTCCTACCAGCATGGGACAAAAAGATGGTAACCCACGTAGGGATAAACACCAAACCAATGAGGATTTGACAACACATAAAGGATGGTACAAACAGTACAATCAAATCCTTGTTAAAAGGCCATAATGTCCACCAACTTCCACCAACCACCACGACCGCACGAGTGGGGAATATTATTGGTGGAGAACCTGACAACGTGGTTGGTCACACTCTCTCTCCTCCGGCTATAAGTACCAGTAAACCTCCGAATGGTAAATGATATACTCACTCTCACTATCAAATTATACCCTCTCGTATTATCAAATACTGATTCTCACGCTGGAGGGTGGTTACGAGAGAATCCCCCCCCCCCATTCCTCGTAACGAGCTCACGGTGTTCTATTTTGCAGGATACACTTGTCTGCGCCAAGAAGGTTTTATAACCCATCGTGTAGAATAATTAACCATTACCCTCGGACTAACGTGTTAGACCTTGAGGGGTGGATTTGTGTTTCTTCATTGGCGTCATCCGTGCATATAGCTAGAACAGTAACTCACTCCGTTCTTGGCTCAGATGAGTGGCAAGACTACACCGAAGGAGGTTGGTCAAAAAACCAACCTCGAAGGAAACATCGAAAACCTGGACGTAGAAAATACGGACGGAGGTCTCCTTAACGCCTCCACCGTTCACCCTACTATGACAGATAAAAAGCAAACAAAAGCGCGTTCAAAAACAGCTATGCCGCCAGACATCATGGCATGGCTCGAGGCTGAGCAACAAAAGTTGAGAGACAAAGTACAAGAAAAAACGAAGTCCGTTGTAAAACCTAGATCACTGTTTGATACAGATTCTAGTAGCAACGAGGAAGAAGAATCTGAAGAAAACTCAACACCGGCTCGGGCGAAAACACCATTCACTAAAACGTCTCCTGCTAAGCAGAACAGCAAAGCAGGAGAGAAATCTCAGAGGTCGAACCAAAAGGCAGACACACGCCTAGACGACCCTGACTATGAAGAGAGCTAGAAAGGACCAGAGGCCAGAAAATTAGTAAAGTACCACCCAGAAGCGGCGGTAGATTTTTCCAAACCATACCGGCCAACAACATCGGCGGGAAAATCAATGTTCGTGGCAAGAATAGCCGAAGCTGAACTACCAGAAAATCCCAAAATCCCGCCAACGGTGGGTCAATATGATGGTATCTCAGATCCAGATGATCACTTACAAACCTTCACAGCGGCGGGGTTAGTATCAGGATGGACCATGCCGTTATGGTGCCATATCTTCACGCTAACCCTAGTAGGAGCCGTTAGAGAATGGTTCGAAAGATTACCGGATAATCAAATCACAAGCTGGGAAGACCTAGCGAAAAAGTTCACTCAACAGTTTAGCCAGCAACGGCGACATATCAGTGACCCAGCAGATATTCTAAACGTCATCAGAAAAGATAATGAAATGCTTGAAGACTTCATCCCTAGATTCAACCAAGAAGGCCTGAACATCGGTGGCGTAAGCGAAGAACTTCTGCGGGCAGCCTTTCGCCAAAACGTAAAATGCGACGACCTCATACGGAACCTTACGGGTAGAGATGGCATGCCGCAGAGATGGGACGATGTTATGACCGTGGCCAAGAGATACGCGCGAATGGAAAAAAGTTTGGGAAAAGAACTGGCGAATAACGTTGCCATGAACGACATTAATAGGGCCAGCCACGGCAAAAGAATATCCTCCGTATGGTCAAGGTTGAACAGCGAAAGAGAGTCCACATTCGATCCATACAAAGCAAGACAAAAAATTCAATCAAGTACGCCCAAACGAACGGATCTAGATGGACCCCGCTGACAAGAAGCCCAGCCCATATAATGTACAACAAAGGGATCCAACTGAAGAAGCTGACACCAGTTAAACAGGGGCCGGGCACAAACATGAAAAGTTATTGCGACTTTCATGAGCAACATGGCCACAAGACAAATCAGTGTATCAACTTGAAGGACGTGATCGAAGAATGTGTCAAAAAATGGCAAACTGGATCACCTTGTGAGAAACATACGAGGGAAGTACAGACGCCCACCTCCAAAAGATGGCGGAAGACCAGAAAAGAAGATCAAATACCTACACGCTAACATGATCTCGAGCAATGTTCAGAACAAGAAAAGGAGGACAGAATGGGCGCCATGGAAGGAAGAACAAGTTATCTTTCCAAGAGTCAGAGGAGGGGTGAACAAAAGGGCACCTTTAGTAATTACGCCGCGTTTCTTTATCGACACAGGGGCAACGTCCAATATCATGTACCGCCAGTGTTTCGACCTGGTAGACGAAGGAGACAAACGCCGGTTGATATACGTCTATTTATACATCTTGAATCCCGTGTAAAGTTTTGTTTATTTAATGTTTTGAGTTCGTTTTAGTTCGAGTTTCGTTTTATCTTTTATTATTTAAGGTTTTGAGTCAAGTTTTATATATTTATCGTGTTTTAACTCTTTTGATGTCTTGCATGTTAAACTTAATTCTTTCTATCATTTCATGCGAAGTTTATGTTCGTTTTACTCGTCAATGACAACATGATTAGTTCACTTAGAGTTTAGATTTGTTTTCATGTAGATGGTGGCTTTGGAGTCAAGGAAAAGAAGTTCTAGAAGTTTCTCATCGTTACTTGGAGTTCAAGAAAGGGGCCTAACATGAATAAACAAGAAATAAGTGCAAAAAACGAAAATTCACCCCAAGGGGCGCCGCGCCACGCCTAGGCAAAAGGCAGTTTGCCGTCGCGGGCGCCTAGGCCTTTCTGGTCACTCGTTTTTGCAAGTCCAAGCCCATTATGCGTTCTATATATACATCTTTATAACCAATCCGAAAAAAACAACTTTTGGCAGCCGATTTTGAGTCAAAAACCAAGGGTTTGAAGGTGATTTGAAGCTAGGAACCAAGGAGGATTGAGAGAGCTTTCATCCGGGTGTTCGAGGATCAATCGCAAAGGGTTTTATCGCTCTAAATTTCGTTCCTTGTTCATTATTCTTGATGTCTTTCCTCTTTGTTTTTAAGACTTGTTTAGGATTGTTTTTAATAATGATTCTAGGCTAGACTTCATGTCTACCTAGGTTTGATGAACATGTTTGAGACTTGATTCTTGCTTTGGACTATTGTTTAATTATGGATTTCGTTATTTAATAGTAAAGACTTGATTTTGTTTTCATGATGCATATAAGTATTTGTTATCTTGATTGATTGTTAACTATTGCTTCACATAGATATTTTATCTATTGATTGTGTTCTTAGATTCAGGGTTCATGTTTAATCTTTACTTGGTGTTTTGATTATTATGGTTGAATAGGCCTATTAGATCATAGAAGCTTGTTGATAGTTGGTTAGGGTTTTAAATGTTTTGCTAAATTCCAATAGCTGTGAGTGAGGAGTTGTTCTTGTGTCTTGGTCAATTGCATGCTAGGATAGATTGTGACAATATTCTTGCTTAGTGTGTTGATCCTTGTTCATGATGTCATGTTAGTTTATCAAGTTATCTAGAGTTTTGTGTTTCGTAAGATTGCTTGCTTTAGATACTATTAATTAACCCTATTTGATAACTTTGCGGAAATCAATTCAACTGATTGCTTAATAATTTAATAATTGTTCTTTGGGATCTCATTTGATTCAGTCAAAGGTCCTTAGGGTTTGTTAGATGAACACGTTTAGAAATCAGTTTCCATAATCATGTTATTTGTCCATTGCTTGATGATTATTGATGCATGGGATTCTTACCTAGGTAGATTCCTTCTCTGATTGGTTTCGATCTTGTGTTTAATTTCTTGTCTTTCGTTTGCTTGTTTATTTACTTTCTTAGTTTAATCTTAGTTTAATATTAGTTTAAAAATCCCCCTTAAAACATTAATAATAAATAGTCGTGTCGTAAGTCGAGTCTAATTAGTTAATTAACGTAATTTATAGAGTCCTGTGGGTTCGATATTCCGGACTTACTTAGCTTTAGTACAATTGACCGGTTCACTTGCCGGTGTTTTGTGTAGTTGAGTCTTAAGTCTAGTTTTTATTACTTGTTAATTTAGTTAATATTTAATTGACTGTTTTAAGCACATCACCGGTTAACAGCAGTTAACGCCCCAATCACGGGATTCAACCAGAGTATCGCATACCCGCTAGGACAGCTGACATTCCCAGTCGAGCTAAGCGATGGGCTCCACTCCCGAACAGAAGAGGTGGATTTCCTAGTAATGGAAACTTCTCACCCACAATAAGATATAATCTTGGGAAGAGAAGCCATTGGGGACTTCAATGCCACCCCGTCAACAGCACATGGGATAGTCGGAGTACCAACCCCGACCGGGATAGCGATGATCCACGCCAACAAAGAATGCAACATGGCGGAAAGAAAAGCGCCAAAAGTGCAAAAAACGAACAAGATCAAAGAAGTGGAAAAATGGGTGCTCAACAAGAGATTCCCAGAGCAAAGCATAACCATTGGCCCAAACATCTCAGAAGAAGCATGCGCGGCGCTCAAAACCTTATTACTCAAAAACATCGATGTCTTCGCCTGGACGCCAGCAGATATGACAGGAGTCCCAAGAAGCAAGGCGGAACATGAGTTAAAAGTTAATCCAAATTTCGCCCCGGTCGTACAAAAGCAAAGAAAGATGGGGCCAGAACAGGCAAAAGCCTGTGATGAGCAGGTCCAGCAACTGATCGATGCAGGTATAATCAGAGTAATTCGATACCAAACTTGGGTAGCGAACCCGGTAATGGTACCCAAGGCGAATGGCCAATGGCGCATGTGTATCGATTTCAAGGACCTGAATAAGGCGTGCCCAAAAGATTGCTACCCTTTGCCAGAAATCGATCTTAAAGTTGACGCATTGGTACCCTTTCAGTTCTAGAAAATGTTTTGTTATTTTAAGAGATTATCATTTATAATAGTATTATTTGTACCATCAATAACTTGTAATGATGTTTCATTCTCATCTGTGTTGGTGACCGAGCGAGCTATTTTCAAGCGAGCAAGATTCGTGCCAAAACTCAAGATGATCAATAGTTATTGTCCCGATTTCGTCAATTTAATATATGCGAGAAGACATTCTAATATACCATAAAAATAATTAGAAGTTTCAATACATATAAATCTCTATAAAATAAGTGCGCTGAACTTTTCAAGATTAAGACACATTACACTATTGGTGTATAATAATTAAAATAAGAGTAAAACAAAGTTTAAAATATTGCAGAAAATATACATTGTAAATGTTTCAACAAATTACAAGAGCAGACAAATACTATGTCACCAAATCAACAGAATCATTAAGAAAGAAACTATATTATTAGTATGGTATCTTTGGGTTGGGCACTTGGGCCGTATATACTCGGGCTGGACTTGTAAAGTCCGGGGTGAGAAAGAATAAGAATGGGATAGGATAAGAAAGTTGAAACCAATTTTGGGTTAACTTAAATGAGCCGAGCCCAACCAAGCGGAGACAAGTTCAAGCTTGAACTCAGATTGTTTACAAACCGAGTGGATATAGTCTCATCTACAACCAAGTTAGTTAATTTCAAGCAAGCTCTTTCTGAGCTTTTTTTGAGTGAGTCTCGAGTTATTTGAATAGCCCTAACTATCGTAACTTTAGTCCTCCGGTTTTCACATTACCCCCCTTATCTTGCACAACATCAACTTAACAACCAACTCTAATAACAAATTTTGTAATCTTGACTTGCTATTTTCAACAATAACCAAAAATAATTACATCACATTGTTATATAATATACACTCAGAAACGGATATGGGAGGATGCGCTAGAATTTTCACCATTAAAGTTATTGAGTAACTTTTGTGTGATGCTATTAAGTTCCATGGTTCCTTCGTCTATAAAAGGGGGATTAGAGGGTGCAGGTAAAGGTTCATCATTTACTGCTAACATTCTTAGTGCCGCTGACATGGATGGTCTTAGAGATGGAGCTTCCTGGATGCAAAGAAGTGCCACGTGTACCACTTTTATGGCCTCTTTATGGAACTTTATGTTGGGATGAATATGCATCATTAGGTTTGGATCAAATATTTCCTCCATTCTACTTTGCTTGAAATGCTTCCATGCCTGTTTGACAACACACGAATTGAATTTATTAGAATGGGTCTGGTAAAGTTTAACTAATAAACACTTTATCAATAATATATAATTCAAACTAATCCATTAATAAATAAACATGCCAAAATTGACGGAGGTTGTAAACGAGTCAAACAAATGGGCACAAACACTTAAAAGGAACGAGTTTTCTTGTTGTGTCCGTGTTCATTACTTAACATTCAATATGATAATAAACAAAAATAACCAAAAGAAAACAAAAGTGTTGATTCGCTCGTTACTTGAATATTAAGGTTTGGTTCTAAAGTTTGATTAAACTTATGCACGATGGGCCAACTAGTATTGCTAATAACTATTTCAAATGAGTATATAAATGAAAATAAATGAGTGAAGGTAGATGAACACACATAAACGAACGTTCACGAATGTAAATAAGCAAATGGGACATGTGTTCATATTAGTTCATTTAATTCAATGAAAAAAATTGCTTCACATTCATTAACGTAAGTGGACTTAACGTTTAACCGTTCTCAAGGACGCTTGGTCTGTTTACAGAACTGGTTGTAATCACAAATATTTACTAGCAAGTGTGAGCCATTGATGGTGTGAGGTGAAGTTTCAATACTTACCGTAGACACTAAGCTGTCAATATATTCAGTAGTTTTGCTTATGTTGTTTGCTACTCCAGTAACCACCTCCAAAAGTAACACACCGAAGCTATACACATCTGTCTTTTCAGTTAAATGACCATGGGCTAGATACTCTGGAGCCATATATCCACTAATTATGTTGAAAATAAAAAAGTTAGCTTGCTAATTTAAATTTAAATATATTTTAAAGATGAATTTAAGGTACTTACAGTGTTCCAGCAATGGCGGTGCTGATGTGGCTTTTATCATCTTGGAAAGATCTAGCCAACCCGAAATCAGCGATTTTGGGAAGAAATCTTAAGTCTAATAAGATATTAGAAGCTTTAATATCCCTGTGAATAATCCGGTTCTTGGTATTTTCATGAAGGTAAACCAGACCTTCTGCTATACCAATTATAATCTTAAATCTCTTCTCCCAGCTTAATCCTCTGCCTTTAGTTTCATCTGTAACAAGTAACGGTGAGCATAAAAATCAAATAACTGAACCATAGCTGAAAAAACTTAACTGATTGGATCGATTATGGTTATGTGTATAAATAACCGAATTACAGACTATATAACCAACATTTACATATTTTTTTTTACTTTTCATAAATAAATAAGGCGCCATGTGTTACAATTTTCTTATATTTTTTTTTATATAAAATAGCATGTTACCTGTTTATTCTTCCTTATACTTGACCAAAAATATAATCGATATTATTATTTAAACTTAGCTTAATCCACTCATGTCCAAAGCTGGTGAATAACATACCAAACCATCTTTTCCAATAACTGAATTAACAAAACCATTAACTACCAAAACCAATTGGTTACAAAATTCTGAAAACCGACGAATTGGTAATATGTTTGGTTTTCGCCCATAACTTATCTAACGCATTCTCACCCCTAGTAACAAGTTCACATTTTCACAAGAGTGTTTGAGATTACCAAAAATGAAGAGGTCGAGACTCATGTTAGGTACATATTCATATACAAGAATGCTCTCGGGCCCTGAACAGCTGCATCCTAACAGCCTAACCAAATTTTTGTGTTCAACGCTGCTAATTATGTTCACTTCATTGTAGAAATCTGCTGCTCTGAATCTGTTGTTGAAGAAAAGTCTTTTCACGGCTATTTCTCGTCCATCTGAAAGAACCCCCTGAGACAAATTTCATTGTTAAGACTTTATGCTTTAAGGGAAAAAATCATGAAACAACTCACATGTTTCAATATTATTCCAACAAAGTCACTCTTACTTCATGAGTTTTTTCTAATATCCAAATAGACTTAAGTTTCATTGTCAGTTCAATCTAATGAAATTATTTATAAATGTTTGAGCTTAACTCAAGCTCAAATTTTAGCTCGTTAAGAATAAACGATATCCTGAGCCCGAGCTAAAGCTGGCTCGGCTCGCTCGTTAAGCAACACTAATTCATGTGGCTGTGTTATACAATGTATTACCTTGTATACAGTCCCATATCCTCCTTGTCCTAGCTTATTGATTTCATCCCAATTTCCGGTAGCTTTTTCAATAGTGGAGTATTTGAAGTTCAAGCTTATGTCATTAAGAGTCTTTACCATTTCCTCAGCATCATAAGAACCTGAAAATTTTAATCCAATCACTAATTCATTTGTTCGTTTCCCGGGTTCTAAAACAAGATGGATATTGTTATACCATTTCTCCTGCGTTGTATATATCTGTGTTTCGTGATGTATAAAACAATCACCAAAGCAACCCCGAGAACCACCACAGAACTAAAAACAGAAACTACAATAGCTATTATCCTCCCTGCAAGTTGACATTTAATGGTTTCATTCAAGTAGCAAGGTTAACAACATGTTATATTTCACAAACGAGTTATATGTTATCTTTGACCGGTCAAAAGAAGGAAAAGCTAGTTACAAGTCAAATGTAACCTTTTATGTTAAAACCTCAATAAATCATTTTTTAGTTAACAAAATAGGCCATTACTAAAATAGCATACTTTATATATATTAATTGCACACTATTCTATAGTTTGATTCAATAACCATCATTACCTCGATTGCTATTGCTAGATCTGCTTGTGATTGGTATGGGATTGAGAAAATTTGTATCCGAATACCTCATAAAACACCCCGTATTTAATACACGACCCTCAGACCATGGTAAACACTTTGTTATCAACAACGATGCATTCTCCAAACATGCCCTACAAGAACTCGGGCTCAAAGTCTCCCAACATTCTGCTAACACATAAACCGAGTCATTACTGTCCGACACCAACATCTCTTCCCTAGCAAAATAATCAACATTTCTTAATGCACCCGACATAGCATTGACCACCGCCCAACTTGTAGACTCTTGAAACAACTCACTCTTTTGTGTTGTATTCCCACAAATTATATCATCATTCGGGCCTGTATACTCCTCAAAGAAAGTATGGTTTTCGAGTCGCATAAAACACCCGTCAAGATAAATGCGCCCCCCGTTCTGCGGGTAGCAACTCGGGAAATAAGTTCGTAACTGCGCATAGCATATGAGGCAATCTAGTGTAGAGAGATCCTGGTAGCATTGGGTGAGTAAATAGAACTTGTTGGGCCCACTACCTACCGTTACCGTTGAGACATGTGAAGTCTGCAAATCAGTGGTAGTTATTGTCGTTGCACGAACAAAGTTTTCGACGAATTGGGTACGGTTTTCAAAAAGTCCTCCATCGCAGCGGATTTTGATGACTTGGGTTCTAGCATCTCCATGGGATTTAGATACTAGTAATGAGGTTATGATCAAAGTGATGAATATCAAAGCTGTATGTGTGGATTTCATCTTCTAGCACATGTTACACTTGTGTAAGTATGCATTTGTAGCTGAAATATGATTAATGAGATACAAAGCACATAAATATTTATTCTCAATGGTCAAAAGCTTTAAAGTTGTTTTTACACACAGAAAAATAAAAGTAGAAAAACACACAAATTACATAATCATTTAGTAGCCAAAGTAGAAAAAAACTTATTGTACTTTTAAGTTGGCAAAAGTCTATTAAATGGTTCTTTTTGTCAGCAAAAGTCCATTAAATGGTTCTTAGCAAAAGTCCATTAAATGGTTCTTAGCAAAAGTCTATTAGATGGTTTTTTTTGGTTTTTTTTTTATTACCACTCTAAACTTACCACTAAATCTATATATTTGTCTATCACGAGACACATTTTTAAATTTCAAACATCTTGGTACCGTTAGACTAACAAGTTTTTGGATTATTACTTGCTTCTTAATTACACACTCACTAGCTCTACTCCTAAGACCAAATGTGGATAGGTTTACTTAACCAAAAGTATTGTCACGACAACGCCATATAATCATGAGTAGTGAAGTGGCTTTAGCTAACCAAATTTATAATCATTAGTTAATACGCCATTGTTTTCTTCTTTTTATTATTTTCATGAACCAATCACATATTCACAACCACTGGTCAAAATGTCAAATGAAGATGTGTAGCGTCCACTATAGTATTGTGTCTAAATAACACATTATTAATAACTTCCGAGTTTAACCGCATCATTTGAAAAATACAAAGTTTTACCCGACGCATGTAGGAATTAGATAGTGACGTGGAGACATCCAAATAAGGAAATATTACAAATAAGTTTTCTCATAGAGTTAATAGCCATTTTCGTCTCTGTGGTTTGCTACTTTCGCCACTTCAGTCCAAAGTTTGAAAATTTGTCAATTTAGTCCTTATAGTTTTAAACATTAGCCAATTACGTCCTCTCGTCTAACGGCATCCAACTATGCCGTTAGTTTAAGGGGTATTTTTATCTTTCTTCTGTTTATGTTTAGTTAATGGTCAGTTTCGTCCCTGTGGTTTGATACTTTTGCTACTTCAGTCCAAAGTTTGAAAAATTTTCAATTTTATGTTTAATTTATTCGGTTTTTTTTTTTGTATATGGTGTATTATGCATAATACGTTTTCGTCTATCTGACTTGTTCAACCTTCAAACATGAAAATTGAAATTAACGTGTAGTCTTACACCATGGCCCACTTTAGCTTATTTTAGTATTTTACAATATTTTTATTACATGTATTTGCCTATTTTCAATTTTTGTTTAACTCTTTCTCATATTCAAAGTTGTGGGGCAAATACATGTAATAAAAATATTGTAAAATACTAAAATAAGCTAAAGTGGGCCATGGTGTAAGACTACACGTTAATTTCAATTTTCATGTTTGAAGGTTGAACAAGTCAAATAGACGAAAACGTATTATGCATAATACACCATACACTCATACACCATATCGAACTAAGGAATAACAATCAAATTAGAAGACGTTATGAGTTATTATTGTTGTCCATTTTTTATTTTTTTAATTGTGACATTGAAATAAAAGGAAAATAAACAACAAGCTCCACTACTAGCAATTTTTGGATAAAATAATGTAAATCGTTCAAATATTACATTCATACATTTTGAAGTCACAACATTACTATTCGACTATAGTATAAAAATGAAAAGTATTAAATGCAAATAGTATAAACACGTGTATCGGTTGTCAGGACACACTTTATGGTGTTTGTTTGGTTACTCACATGAAGCAGCTTTTAACGCAGTTTGACCTACCATTAAAAATTACATTACGGGTTTACAATGTAAAACAGAGATGTGTGAAAAAAAAAATAGTAGAATACCGACCAAAAACAAGTAAAACCATAAACAAAACATCGTACTGACTTTTTCGGTTTGGGTACCGATAGGTACCACTAGCAAATATCAAAACCGAATGGTACCAATTCTGAAAACAGGAAAAGACGATTACTGGTACGGTGGTACCGGAACGTATCGGTGCAGTACCAGTATTACCTCTTTCACAATTCGATTCATGATTCGGATATCATCAAAAGCATATAGTTAACGATCATCAATCGAAACACGTGAATCCAACTAAAAACTCAACAATTTCAACACCGTAAACAGTTTCATTCCCGCCTGAAGAGGTAGGTCCCCGCAAATCCCAGTTAGACCCGCAAGACACACCTTGAAGAGGTACGTCTGCGCAAAGACTAACTGGTCCCGCAGGACCCACCATGCTCAGAGAGATGAAGACCTTACACGCAGTAAGCCAGCTGTTCTCGCAGGAAAGCCTCCCTTGGTACAGTACCCTGCCTGTTCCCGCAGCTATGGGTACAAGCCAAGAAGGAAGGCTACCCGCACTGACGGTAAGGCTACACGCATAAGGCACTAACTCTTATACTTCAGCAATGTCACCGGAAGAAGGAATGAGCAAGGCGGGAATATTCCCGCCCAAAAGAGCCAGTCCGTACGCTTCTGGAAGATCTTTTGTACTATACCTACCAAGGTATGGACAAAATAGACAAGATCTGACCAAAGCAGCCCATGAACCAATCACAGGGTGACAGCTCACCGACAATAGTACGAGGAGGAGCACGCTCTAGTACAAAACGTCACTATCAGCCGCTGCCTACCCACCAGCTCCTATTGTGGCACGTACATAGCCCGTAGTTGGTGGAAAAGGAATAGTATACAGCCGGCCATGTCACTATCAGCCGCTGCCTACCCACCAACTCCCATCGTGGCACGTACATAGCCCGTAGTTGGTGGAAAAGGAATATTATACAGCTGGCCGTACCTGCTTAGAAACCTACCTTCGGCTATAAATACTCCAACACCTTGGAACGGTATCATCATCTTATCTTCTCTAGCTATTTCTCTTAATATACACTTATATTCAGAGTAATCTAGTCTGATTCTCACGCCGGAGGGTGGTCACAAGGAGGAACCCCCCTTCTTCTCAGTGACGAGCTCACGATGTCTGTTTTGCAGCTCAAGAAGAATAACCATCTTTGCCGGACCTAACCCTCGTGGGAAACATCTACTTAACCCTAAGATTATCCGTAATTTGCCGGGGTCACTTAGTGTTTCTTCATTGGCGCCATCCGTGCATAAAAGCTAGAACTAATTCTTTTTCTCAGTTTTTTCAAAACCTCTGGAAAGATGGTTAAGGTTACTCCGATGCCAAGGCCAACGAGTGACCAAGAAACTCCGGTAACCACAACCCCAGCTACTGGGGGGAACACCGGCGAGTACACAATTTTTACGAACACTACCCCGGTTACCCAAGCCGGGGCAAGTGCAGTAAACAATCCGCCCCTGGGATTCATTGATACCCAGTTGGAGAAACAACAGACGAGGCTCCCCCGCCAAACACTTGATCAAGTTAAAGCTTGGGCGGAAGCACGTCAAAAAGAATTCCAAGCTGAGTTGGATGAACGTTTACGTTCACTCCAACAGGCTAATGACGAATTCGGAAGCACTCGACAACAGCTCAACATGAGCAATGATTGCGAGTATTCGGATGATGAGTGGGAAGAATCTGACAGTGACGCAAACCCTCGTCATAAGACGAAAGGGAAGCGTAAGGAAGCAGACTTCCAGCCGAGAAGAAATTTTGGAGAAACCTTTAAGCCAAGGAACGCGGGGGGAAACCCACGTGACTTCTCCAAGACTTTCAGGCCAACTGTTGCAAATGCGGGAACATCCAAGTTTGCAAGAGGCATTGCGGAAGCAATCGCCCCGAAGAGTGCCAAACAGATGTCCAACATCGGCACTTATGATGGCATATCCGACCCAGACGATCACCTGAACAGATACATAGCGGGGGCAACCGTCAGCAACTGGACGGAACCCACGTGGTGTTATATGTTCCAGATGACGCTGGTCGGAGCGGCCAGGGCGTGGTTTGACCGTCTACCGGTCCACCACATCTAGGGCTCGAGCATGAACTTCTTGACGATGTGGTGATACAAATCGACAGAAAGAGCACACTGGCACTCGCCATCAGTACTCTTGTCGTCCTTGTCAGACGCAGACATCGGGTTCTCAGGGTATACGTCGGACTCTTCGGCAGTAACCTCAGGATCGTGAACGGAAGACATGTTTTAAGGTAGGAAAGAGAACGATTTCAGGAGAATGCTCGACAGAAAAGTTGAGTATTCGCCGGAAATCGCTTAGAAGAAGAAGAGTGAAGTGAAGGTGTGAACTGAAAGGCACCTTCTCCCCCCTTTATATACTCATCGCAATGAATGCGATGAATTTAATGCGGAAGAGAGAGGAAGCGCAGGTGCAATGAAATGGCGACACGTGGAAAGCGCAACAGCTGTCGACAGGACGCGTGCCGTAAAATTCGCGCCCACGCGCCTGAAAAAGCGTCTGGAATGACCATATACTGTCACGTCGCCATAACTTCCTGCACATCCTGAACTGTCAGAAGAAACCGTCGGAAGACGCTAACATCCCTTCAACAGTTTGGACTGTTCTTATCCTTACACCAACTCTTCGAATTTCAAAAAGATTCAAAAATATTCAAAAATAAGAGGGAATATACCCCCTCACCTTGGGAAGCAAAAAACCATAAGACAAGTGCGGGTACAGTGTCAAGGCGAAACCCTTCACATACTTAGCACTTGCAGGGAATTGAAGCCAAGAAGGATCTTGTGGGCCATGCTTGCGGAAAGGGAAATAACACCTCCGCATGGCGGGAACGTTGACAACTAGATTGTTTGAAACTTCAAGGTGGAATTGGTAGTTTAACATAACTGATCACTATGTCCAAAACTACCAAAACCTCGTGAAGAGTCTATACAAGTGAAATTCAACGCTCCCGACTTGCGAAGAGGTTAAACACCTACCCGCATCATAACCAAAGATCAGGCAGAAAAGTTGGGAATTTCTGCAAGTGACATTAGGAAAACCGCGGGAAGAATCCCCACGGAAAACCTTAAAAAACAAAAACCTCTTTAAAACCCCTTGCTTAAAGTCCAAAAGTTCACCTTACTTATTAACAATTCATGAGAAGAACAATGGACTGGGGGGACTTGAAGAGGTAGGTCCCCGCAAAGCCCAGTTGGACCCGCAATACACACCTTGAAGAGGTACGTCTGCGCGAAGACTAACTGGTCCCGCAGGACCCACCATGCTCAGAGAGATGAAGACCTTACACGCAGTAAGCCAGCTGTTCCCGCAGGAAAGCCTCCCTTGGTACAGTACCCTGCCTGTTCCCGCAGCTATGGGTACAAGCCAAGAAGGAAGGCTACCCGCACTGACGGTAAGGCTACACGCATAAGGCACTAACTCTTATACTTCAGCAATGTCACCGGAAGAAGGAATGAGCAAGGCGGGAATATTCCCGCCCAAAAGAGCCAGTCCGTACGCTTCTGGAAGATCTTTTGTACTATACCTGCCAAGGTATGGACAAAATAGACAAGATCTGACCAAAGCAGCCCATGAACCAATCACAGGGTGACAGCTCATCGACAATAGTACGAGGAGGAGCACGCTCTAGTACAAAACGTCACTATCAGCCGCTGCCTACCCACCAGCTCCCATCGTGGCACGTACATAGCCCATCGTGGCACGTACATAGCCCGTAGTTTAAGACTACGAAATTGAGGTGCTTACAGTGTTCCTACAATGGCGGTGCTGATGTGGCTTTTATCATCTTGAAAAGATCTCGCTAACCCAAAATCAGCTATTTTTGGACGAAATCTCAAGTCTAATAAGATATTAGAAGCTTTAATATCCCTGTGAATGATCCGGGTTATAGTATTTTCATGAAGGTAAACTAGACCCTCTAATACTCCAATTATAATATTAAATCTCTTCTCCCAGCCTAATTCCCTGCCTTTAATTTCATCTGTGACAAGTAATAGTGAGCATAAAGACCATATAACCGAACGACAAATGAATAAAACAGAACTAGAAAGTCGATGGTTCGACTATTTAAATTGGTTATATGTTCGGTTTTAGCCCATAACTTATCTGACTCATTCTCACCCCTAGTAACAAGTTCACATTTCCACAAGAGTGTTTGAGATTACCAAAAATGAAGAGGTCGAGACTCATGTTTGGTACAAATTCATATACAAGAATGCTCTCGGGCCCTGAACAACTGCATCCTAACAGCCTAACCAGATTTTTGTGTTCAATACTGCTAACTATGTTCACTTCATTGTAGAAATCAGCTGCTCTGATTCTGTTGTTGAGGAAAAGCCTTTTCACGGCTATTTCTCGTCCATCTGAAAGAACCCCCTGAGGCAAATCTCATTGTTAAGAAATTTCATTTAAGTGTCATTGTTGTTTCAATCTTATGAAATTATTTATAAATGTTTGAGGTTTGTTAGAGCCAAACTTGAGCTCAAATTCTAGCTCGTTGAGAATATACGAGATCCCGAGCCTGAGCTAAAGTGAGCTCTGCTCGATTGTTAAGCAACACTAATTCATGTGGTTGTATTATACAATGCATTACCTTGTATACAGTCCCATTACCTCCTTGTCCCAGCTTATTAGATTCATCCCAATTTTCTGTAGCTTTTTCAATGGTGGAGTATTTGAAGTTCAAGCTTATGTCATTAAGAGTCTTTACCAATTCCTCAGCATCATAAGAACCTGAAAAATTTAATCCAATGATTAAATTGTTTGTTCGTTTCGCTGGTTCTAACACAATATGGATATTGTTATACCATTTCTCTTGCGTTGTATGTATCTGCGTTTCTTGATGTATAAAACGATCCCGAAAGCAACTAAGAGAACCACCACGGAACTAAAAACATAAGCTACAATAACTATTATCCTCCCTGCAAAACACTCGGTGGATAAAAATATTTTATCAGAGGCATGTATGTAGCTTTCATCTTGTTGAATTATGTTATCTCAAATTGATATGTAAATACATTTCTCTTCTAGAAACATGTTTAAGAGTGTAAACTGATCAATTTTATAAGACTAAGTAAAAATCTATATAAAATTAAACTATATTTGGGTCCTAACATTTATCAAATATTAAACCATCACTCCAGTATTAGTTAAAAATTAAACTTCCAATTCTTATAAAATGAATAATTAGATTGCTCAAATAAGTGTGATCCCAATTATCAAAATGCAAGTTTTGTTGATTTCTAAATAGAGTAGTTTCAAGTCACTTATAATCCATTTAAAGGTCTCGTTCAAGTAATAATTATCTTTGACTGGTTAAAAAGAAAAATAAAATGGGTCATAATACACCAAATGCAACTTTTATGTTTAAACCTCGAAAACCATTTTTAGTTAATTAAATAGACCATTGCTAAACTCACACACTCTTCATCTAATTCCTTTTTATCACATCTAATTCAAAAGTTTGATTCAAGATAATCATAATTACCTTTATTGCTATTGCTAGACCTGCTTGTAGTTGGTATGGGATTAAGAAAATTTTTGTATCCGAATACCTCATAAAACACCCTGTATTCAGCACACGACCCTCGGACCACGGTAAACACTTTGTTATCGACGACGATGCATTCTCCAAACACGCCTTACAAGAACCCGGGCTCAAAGTCTCCCAACATTCCGCCAACACATAAACCGAGTCATTACTACCTGACACCAACATTTCTTCCCTAGCAAAATAATCACTATTTCTTAAGGCACCCGATACAACATTGACCACCGCCCGACTTGTTGACTCTTGAAACAACATACTCTTTTGCGTTGTATTCCCACAAACCGTAGTATCATTCGCGCCCGTATACTCCTCAAAAAAAGTATAGTTTTGAAGTCGCATAAAGCACCCGTCGAGATAGACGTGGGACCCAGTTTGCGGGTAGCAACTGGGGATGTAAGTACGTAACTGGGCATAACATATGAGACAATCTTGCGAAGAGAGATCCCGGTTGCATTGGGTGAGTAGATGGGCCTTGTTAGGCCCACTACCTACAACTACTATTGAGATATGTGAAGTCTGAATATCAGTGGTAGTTATTGTCGCTGCACGAACAAAGTTTTCTATGAATCGTGTACCATTTTCGAATAGCCCTCCATCACACTGGATTTTAATGATTTGGGTTCTAGCATCTCCATTAGATTTAGATACTAGTAGTGGGATTATGATCAAAGTGATGAAAATTAAAGTTGTATGTGTTGATTTCTTCATCTTCTAGTACATGTTGCACTTGTGTGAGTATGTAGTTGTAGCTGAAATATGATTAATGAGATACAAAGCACATAAATATTTATTTTATACTTTTCATTCTTAAAAGTCAAAGTTTTTGAAGTTGTTTTCATACTCATTCCTAATTTTAAGTTTTTAACTAGTGGCATACCACAGAAAGAAAGAAAAAAAATGTTAGATAAAGACACAAATCTTAATTCCCCCCTAAGACCTAAGTTCACATAGGGATAGAACAACATGAACATTTGTGTATTTTTTTTACTTTAAATTGTCTATTTCACTCATTTATCTCGGTTTTTTCTTCTCTCGATCATTTTTGTTAGCAAAAGTGTATCAACTTGTTCTTTTTATTTATTTTACCACTCTAAACTTATTGTTATTGCTAAATCTATACATTTCAAATTTCAAATATTGATACTGCCTTTGGATATTATCTAGTTCTTAATTTTATATAAAATTTTAAAAAGTTATGTATAGAAAGTGTACTAGTTTATAAATACTATATGAAATTTTAACAAGTTATGTATTGGAAGTGTACTAATTTACAATTAATAAATATATGGAGTAGCATTTTCCAAAAACTTGATAATTTTTTAGAATTATTCCACATCGATCCTAGTACTACTAACTCGCTAAGCAAATCACCTTTTGCTTAGAAACTTCGTTAGTCATTATTGCTTGATTTTTTTCCTATGTGATATGATTTTTATCTGGAATTAGATAACGACTTGGAGAGCAATAGTCAAATTCACATAAGAAAATATTACTTCGTGCGCTTAAAGTTTTCTTATATTCAAAGTTGTGGGCCAATTACGTGTAAGAAAAAATATTCTGAAAGTGGGAGATGGTGTAAGGCTGCTCGTTAATTTAATGTTTGAACAAGTCTAAGGCTAAACGTAGTGGGCGAGAAAAGTGGAAGTTTTGGGGCGATTTTTTGGAGGAACACCCCCCCCCCTCCTTGGGCGATAATTGGGCGAAAATGGGCGGGGGCGGCAAATATTTGTCGCCTGTGGGTGTTTGAAAATAATAATAAATTAATAAATGGACCGTTGTGAAACGGTCAAATTTAAAAAAAATAAATTAAACAATATATATATATATATATATAAACATACATCCTTCTTCTCCATTTTAACACAAATCATACCCAATTTCTTACAAAAAATAAACAAAATGAATCCTAGAAACAACCCGAACCAACCGAACTACCAACTCCCTGCTTTCGGTCAAGCGTATGGTTCGCAATCGAGCCAACCGAACCAACCGAACTACCAATTCCCTGGTTTTGGTCAAACGTATGGTTCGCAATCGAGCCAACCGAACCAACCGAACTACCAATTCCCTGCTTTCGGTCAAACGTATGGTTCGCAATCAAGCCAACCGAACCAACCGAACTTACAATGGAACCAACCGAGCCAACCGAACCAACCGAGCTATCCGTATCAATTTTCCGACCCGAACCTAAACATGTACGCCAACTTTCTCAGCCCCCAAAATACAATGCCGGCGTTCGGGTCTACACCACCGGAGTCGGAGCCGGTGACGGTACCGGATACGCAAACGTCACGGGCCTCCGGTTCAAGCAAAAAGCCGACCCGTAACACAAAAAAAACAACCGGGGGAGACGATGGTGCAACGTGATCCATACAAGCATTGGAACGAGGAGGAGGTGGCCCTTGCAAGGGCTTGGATTAACATTTCGGAGGATCCCGACGTCGGTAAGTTTTTTAATATTAAGTATTTATTAAAAATGTATTTAGTGTTTATTAAAATATATACTAATTGTTACAAATAAATTTAATTTGTAGCTAACTTTCAAGCCACCGGGGTGTTTTGGAAGAAAGTATTTGAAGCTTGGCTCGCGATAACCGGTAAACCCGAAGACTACCCGGGAAAAGAAGCGGTTCAAGCCCACTAGAAGGGGCTTAACGCCGATTGTAAAAATTTGTCGGGATAATTAACCGGTTGAAGGGGTCCGGCTGGCGTAGCGGAAATAACGACATCGACATTATAGGTCAAGCCTTAGGCGAATTTCGAGCTCAAGGTCACACTGTTGAGCGTCCCGGGAAACCGTTCAAGTATTTGAGTTCTTGGGAAAAGCTACGTCGTTGCTCGAAATGAAATGTGGTACCAACCGTTCCGGCCGCCCGACGATCTGGCTCATCCTGGCCTTCAAAAAGGTCGAAGACATCATCGTCGACAAATCCGAGCACACCAAACACACCCTCCGATGCTCGTAGCTTCTTCCTCGACGACACGGTCAATTTAGCCGATGATTTGAATATACCCGACGAAGATGAGGTAGAGGAGTTGCCTTGACCACGCGGGAGATCGAGGAAAAATAAGGGGGAAGGTTCGTCGTCAACACGATTCAATACGGAGCCCGTTGAAATAAACGAGTGGGTCGATCGTTTGGAAATAAATGCCACCGTAATTACAGCCGACATTCGAGCATCCAACAAACAACAAGAAAAGCTGAACCAGACATTCGAATTAAAACAAATGAAAGACGACTACGAATCCCTCAAAGCGGAGGGGTTTCACGAGGATGCCGAATTATTGATGTAACGCCGACGTGAAAAAATGCGCGAATATTACGGATATTAGTTTCTTTTTTAGTTATGTTTTTTTTTCTTTAGTTATGTTTTTTAATATTTTTAGTTATGTTTTTTTTTTGTATTTCTTTTTAATTTTAATGCATTTTAATTTAATTATTTAAATAAATTGGTTTTTATTTAATTAGTTTAATTATAAAAAGAAAATAATAAAAAAACACACTGTGAGCCCAACTTGTAGCCTACACCATTACACCCCAAAAACAAATTTCCACTCCATGTTGACTGGACGCCACGTGTCACAATTCGCCCCCAATTGTAGCCCCTCCACTACACATAGCCTAATGGACGAAAACGTTTATGCATATTAAAAGACGTTATAAGCTTTTTTATTGCTGTTAATTTTACTTTTTTTAAGTGACATCGAAAAAGTAAGTCGTTTTAGAATTATATTCACAGATTTTGAAATCATAGTATTTTTAGTTGTATACATAAGGATACTAAAAGTATCAAATGTAAATGGTATAAGTATGTGTAGGTTGTCAAGACACGAATTCTCGTGTTTGTTGGGTTACTTTGCATGAAACAGCCTGAACATTTAACGCAGTCTAACAAATTAAAAGTTACGTTACGAATTTAGAACGGAAAATAGAGATGCTAGAAGAACAATCAATATGTTAACGTAACCATACCAAAAAAAATACCAATAGAAAACGGGTAAACCCATAACCAAACACCCTAATAAACTTGTTGGTTCGGTATCAAACAGTACCAGTACCACTGACAAATATTGGAACCGAATGATGCCAATTCTGAAACAGAAAAAAACGAATACTTGTAAATGCACCGACTCTGTTCGGTCTATGCTGGTACGTATTAGTACAGTACCAGTATTATCTCTTTCAAAATTCGATTCATGATTCGGATATCATCAACAACAAATAGTTAACGATCGTCAATCAAAACACATGAATCCAACTAAAAACTCAACTATTTCAACACCGTAAACAGTTTTGATCCTTCTAAAAATATAATAATAAAAATACGAAACTTATAAGTAGAGATTGAATTGCATACCTAATATATAAATCACGTTTCAAATTGCTTCTTCAATTCTGCTCCGTCCAGCGTTATAGAGCAAAGTAGATACAGTTATACATATAAATATATACACAGAGCTGGAGCTTTGGATATTAGTTTACGTATCAATTATTTTATTGTAGTTTAAAAATATAATAACTCTTTTCTACTGTTCAGGTAAAAGATATTTTGAATATATAAAACTAGATATTTACCCGTGCATTACGCGATGAATTCAGTTAGTAAAACTTGAACATCGTAGTGACGTGTTAACATGAATTCTATCGGTATTAACAACGTCTTTTATGGTATCAGAACAAAACCTAAAAATAAAGAAAACTCATGTTTTGGCCCATGTGGTATTTTAATTTTAACTATTTTGGTCCAATCGACAAAACGTAATCATACTTCTCCTTCTCCCATTAGACCCCATCCATGTGACAGGTATTTGTGTCAATTCATAATTCTTTTAAAACCCTTTTTTATCCCAATTTCCTTTCAATAGATTAAAAAAACTATAATAATTGTTAAGATATTGTAAACATTATAATGTTATAAGAATGTTGTCATAACTGGGCTCACGTTATTTTTAGAATTTAGCTTGGGCATTCCTCCGGGAAACCACATCGCCGGTCACTTGACAGTCGTTGTGTCACCCTAAGAGCGACGTAACACACAGTGAGACTAAAACCCAGGTGGGCTCGGGATTCGAACTGACAACCTCGCAAGGCTAACTGAAATCATTCATTGTCAATATTTACCCAAAGTGTCAAAGGTGGGAATTAAACTTGGGTCTCCATTGAAGAACCCAGACGGCCAGACCTCCTACCACTGGGCCACAAATGGGAGACGCGTGCTTTATGTTAACATAATTTCTTTCTTTAAGGCCCAAAATTATGTTAGCTTTAAAGGAAAATCGTTCCATCTATGCAACGACGGTATTCAATGTTCTGCATCTGTCGGTCGATTTCAAGTCATATCACATATGTATTGGAGAAAGGGTCCTCGTAGCAGCCAAGTGCATTATTAATGTTACCAATTTAAAACGTTTTTTGGGGTCACTAAAAGACAGTTGTTACCTTTAGTCGGTATCAACTACATTTGTTACAAGTCGGAACTAAACCCAAAAAATAGTTTCGTGAAGTTAACATATTTAAAACAAAGACACTGGCGACAACTCGATACGAATTCGATCGGTATCAACTAGGATCATTACATATACAAGAACTAAGATTGATATATTTAAAACAAACAAAAAGATAATAATAAAACAAGCTAAAAAAAACTAAAAGTTGCATAGAAGGATAACTAAAAAAAAAGTTGCAAACCATGTGTACTCGATTTCACATATTACGTATCAGGAGTTATTAACCATTAGACCATTAACAATTTGAATAAAGGAATATTCTCAAAAGAGTCTATGTGAAGAGATTTTAAAAAAAACAGCTTTTAAATATTCAAGTTTTCCAAAATGTCCGAGCAAATTTGGACTGGGCCGACACTTTAGTGTTCGTTTCGACGAGATCTCTAGCCCAATTAAAAGATGACAAGTGGATAAAGACTTACACGGGCGTCCAAATTTTTGAAAATTTTGAGGATTCCGTCCAAATTATTTCATAAAATCTTTTGTTAGAAAACAGTCTCCTCATACGGTTTTTATGTTTCCTACCTGGTCCGTACAAATTCTAAATTTTTTGAAAAAAGTTCCATTTAAATTTGGTCTGCCAAGACGCATTTCAGAAGAATTTATTCTAAGGAGACGATATTTTAATTTTTTCTATCTGATAAGAACAAATTCCATACAAGAACATTTTAGAACATGGATTAGGTCATTTCTATAAATATTAAAAAATATATATATTGTTTGGATGGACTTTTGGTATCTTAAATATATATAAATGAAAAATCTTAATTTTCTTTCAAGCCATCAGATTGCTTTATTTGTAAATGGTGATTTCTCATGCATTTGACCCGAATTCATGAGTATGGGTCTCATCAAACCTAGATAGCCATTAAACGGGTATTACATCTCATTATATTAAAAATTAATCTCATCAAATATTTAATATGAAAAGCCTATAAAATAGGGATATACTAAAAATTAATATCTAATTTTTTTTAAGAAAATATACTATTTAAAATTATGAAACAATTTTATAGTAAAAAAATAAGCGTGTCATTGGACTCATCAAACCCATATATCTTTTAAACATGTTATAACTTCTCATTTATTTGTGAAACTCTTTTATTATTAAACTCTATGTAAATTATTAAAATCCTTACAATAAATAAAATTAAAACAAAAAAAATATATAAATATTAGAATTATAAAATGTAAAACAAACCTCGTAATCACCTAATTTAATTTGTCAATGTGAATTTAGTTAGACGATTCCTTTTTCTTTCAAGTTTAACTTAAATGAAAAGTTTCACAAAATAATATCCAAATTATAACAAATGAGCATAAACAAATAAATATAAAAATTAAGTAGATAATTCATTCAACTATTATTTAAAAAATGAACATAACCCAATATAAATTAATAAAAACAAGTTCAAGTATATTATTAACTTTTTACAATAAATAAACTAAAATCCAAAAAACTACATTCACAATATTATAAACAAAAAATTTAAACAACCCCCGTATTACATAGGATAAAAACTAGTATATATATATATATATATAAACACTATTTTTGTAAAAAAAATAACTTTGTCCCTCCCATTTATTAGTTTTTTTTTTCTTAATAAAAAGGATTTAGATAGCTTTGCATTATTTTCTATAACTAATTCTAGAAATTTTAAAGATAAAGTTTGTTTTATTGAAACTCTAATGTGAATGCTACAAGCAATGTCTTGACCTCTTAAGTCTAACCCATATAATACTCCTCTGAATACATCATCAAACACCAATTGAAATTTCAACCAACATTTCAACCCATATAATACTTATCGAGCCGAGGTCTCATCAGAAGCAGCCTCTCTATCCTCATGGAGTAGAGGTAAGGCTGTCTACATCTTACTCTCCTCAGACCCTACAATAACTTTGCTATTGATGGGATATACTCAGTACGATGATGATAATGATTTACAATAGCTTAGCAAGTCAACCTCAAACCCAACTAACGTCTTCAGTATTCTTCAAAAATTAAAACCAAACTTCCAGTTAATTTCCCCCTTCTTAAAACATCTTCATTTCTCTTTATTCTTCAAACTTTCATCAATTATTCAATTCCCGTAAGTGGAGTCATTTTAATAATTTGTTTATTTATGTATTATTTTCTTGTTTTGGTTCGTTTTAGGCTTTTGAAAGACAACCATATTAATGAAATTGTTAAATTATTTATCACATAATTGATAACATGATTTTAATTTCCCTTTTTACTCATCCCGTGTCTCAAAACTTTAATGAATTTTCAGAAACGGCCGGGTGTTATCCGGTAGGTGAATAGGGACATGAGCCCCCATACCACCCATCCTAACACTTGGTCTTATTCGCCACTAACAAAACTCCACATGTCACACATTGCAAGTGGCGAATTTATTTATTCTTTTGAATATCGGATGTTTTGGTGATGACAAAACCCCGGCCATATGACCCATTATAAGTTTCTTTCCTAGAAACTGGAGATTGAAGACTCGTTGACTTTAAACTAATAAACTAAACGATATATAACATGCATATTAAAGGCTAACAAATAACAATTATCTTCAGACCGTTGGTTTATTTTCACAATGAATTCAAAGCAACCAGCCATTTCCTTATCATCTTTCTCTCTTAGCCATTTCCTCTTTTATGCACTCATTATATTTCTAAACCCCACCTCCATCTTAGCTTCCTATGACCGCGGAAATGAGACCGATCATCACGCTTTGCTCCAGATCAAGTCCATGATCACTAAGGGAGCTCTAACCTCATGGAATGACTCCTTTCATTTTTGTGATTGGACTGGTGTTACATGTGGAAAGCGCCATAGAAGAGTGACTCGTGTAGTATTGGCCTCACAAGGCTTGGAAGGCTCTTTATCTCCTCATGTAGGGAACCTTAGCTTCCTCCGTGAGCTTAATCTTGTTAACAACAGCTTTAAAGGAGCCATTCCTTATGAACTCGGTCGTCTTTCAAGGCTACGACTTGTTTTTTTTGTACGGGAACAAATTCAATGGGATCATTCCGGCTAACATATCTGGCTGTTCTAATCTTGAAATCCTTGGTCTTTCCGATAATGAGCTAACCGGAAGCATTCCAAAGGAGATTAGTTTCCTCCCCAAACTTGCTATTCTTGCACTTGGGCATAATAACTTAACCGGTGGAATACCGCCTTTCTTGGGAAACATTACAACAATGGAAAAGTTTGGCGTTGCTGAAAATCCGTTGGGTGGGAGCATTCCAAATACCTTAGGCCATTGGAAAACATTAGATGAAATTTGGTGTGGGAGTTGTAATTTATCTGGAGACATCCCTCCTGTTCTTTATAACCTTTCACTCTTAACTCATTTTAGCTTGTCTGATAATCAACTGACAGGTAGTCTCCCTCCAACCATAATGCTTCCTTATCTTGTCCACCTTCAGTTATGGATTAACCAACTAACCGGGCCTCTTCCACCATCCATTTCTAATTGTTCGAGCTTAAAAATTCTTGAAATGAGTTTCAACGAGTTTAGTGGGAGTTGGAAATCAACTTCGAAAAACTAAGAGATATTAAATATATAATTTTAGGTAATAACAACTTTGGAAGCAAAGAAGCTGATGAGATGAAGTTTATTGGTAGTTTGAAAAACTGCACTAGATTAAAGTGGTTGATTCTTCCTAATTGCAAGCTTCAAGGAATGATCCCCACATCAATAGGTAATCTTTCAAATCAACTCGAGTATATAAACTTATACGAAAATCAGTTACATGGAAACCTTCCGAGTTCGATCGGTAATCTCAAAAGTTTGACCAAGTTGTCGTTATATTCGAATCAATTCACGGGTAGCATCCCCTCTGCCATTGTAAACCTTCAAAAGTTAGTAGAACTTCATTTGTATGACAACCAACTTTCAGGGAAGATTCCTGATGCCATTGGGAACTTATCATCCATTAACCACACTTGATTTATATTCAAACATGTTGGATGGGGTTATTCCATCAAGTTTGGGGAATTGTCATAAGCTAGTAAAGTTGTACCTTGATCACAATAAACTTGAAGGGAGTATTTCTACAAAACTTCTTCAACTTTCATCTTTATCCATTGATTTGGATCTTTCTAAAAACAATCTGGTTGGTCCACTGCCAACCGAAGTTGGATACCTCAATATGTTGAGTGCACTAGATTTATCGGATAATAATTTATCCGGTAATATTCCTAGTAGCATTGGTGGTTGTGTTAGTCTTTCATGGTTGAATCTCAAAGCTAACGTATTCAATGGTACGATACCAACGTCATTAAATTCCTTGAAAGGATTGGTGGAACTCGATTTTTCTCAAAATAATTTATCTGGTCTAATTCCTCAATTCTTAGAAGGGTTTTCATCATTAAAATACTTGAACCTCTCATATAATGATTTTGAAGGTGAAGTGCCAACTTTAGGAGTGTTTGCCAATGCAAGTGCATACTCTATTCTGGGTAATAATAGACTATGTGGTGGCATTGTTGAGCTTGGGTTACCCAAATGCGAAAAGAAAAAGAATCATAGGAAGAAGTTTCCTATGTTTGTAGCAGTCATTTTGATTTCAATCACACTTTTCACCATAGCATGTTTAGCGTATGTTTGGCTTAAGAAGAAAAGCAGGAGTAAACCATCTCAATCATCAACAAGCGATCGATTCTGAAAGTTTCATATGATCAACTTCTCAAGGCTACCAATGGCTTTTCCGAAGCCAATTTGATTGGTCAAGGTGGGTTCAGTTTGGTTTTTAAAGGTATTCTTGACGAATATGATAATATGATTGTTGCGATTATAGTTATACATCTTCAAAATCGAGGAGCTCAAAGTAGCTTTGTGAGGGAGTGTGAAGCATGGCGAAGCATTCGCCACCGGAATCTATTGCTCAAGCATTAACTTTCAAGGAAATGATTTCAAAGCTTTGGTATACTAGTTTATGCCTAATGGGAGTCTACAAAATTGGTTGCATTTAGGTGAAGGCACATCCCTCGATCTTCTCCAAAGAATAAATATTCTCATGGGTGTAGCATTTGCACTTGATTATATTCACAACCAATGTGTACCAATTGTTGTTCACGGAGACTTGAAACCTAGCAACATTCTACTCGATAATGAAATGGTAGCTCATGTTGGAGATTTTGGTTTAACTCGTTTACTTGGAACTTCACAACTAGACAGCTTAACTGGGATTAGAGGAACAATATGCTATCTTGCTCCAGGTAAATAAAACTTTCATATGTACTTACTCATAGTATTGCTTTATTTCTAGAGTCTTATTTCTAAAGTACTTGCTTATAAATTGTAGAGTACGGTCTCGGAAACGAGATGTCAAGTAGAGGAGATGTCTACAGTTTTGGAATTTTATTACTAGAGGTCATGACAGGTAAAAAACCGACTGACATCATTTTTTAGGAGAACCTTAGCATTCAAAAATTTGCTGCAACTGCCTTGTCAGGCAATTTAATGGATGCTATAGATGTTAACATTCTGAATGTTTATCTAGAGAATGAAACTTTTATGCAAAATAGGGAAGAAAATCTAAAATAAGTTGAGAAATGCTTGGCTTTAATATTGAAGATTGGAATATCACGTACCCTTGATTCTCCATCAGAAAGGATGGATATGAAAAGGGTTGTACAAGAATTGCAACCTATTTTGGACACACTTCAAAACATTTGAGGTAAGGTTTTTACATTTGAGGTAATGTAAACAATCTTTCAGGTCTAACACCAAGCTTCAATAAGGAGTTAAAAAGAAGTCATCTTAGAGATGGCGTATCGTGTGATTCTTCTTTTCTTTATTACTTTGCCCATGTATGCTTAAGTTTGCTTAATTTCATATTGAATGAAGTGTACGATTTTTGTGTTGTAATACTTACCTTCTTGTGTTAAAACAATATGAGCGTGAGATAGTAGATTCGTGCATCAGATGGGGTCGTATAAAAAGTAATCAAACTAAATTTGATATAATCCACCAAGTCATTGCAAATGCATAATGAGAACTAAGTAACCATCCTAGGGATGAAGTACGCTTCACCAACAAAATTAGGTTGATCACCTTCCTCTCGTTCGATGGTTTTCTTCCCGATAAACACAGAACATCATTCTTCCGTCTCTCCTTTGCGCCAGGCAATTGGCTCAACCACATTGGGCAATTGCCCAAACATTACAGTTGTGGCTGAGGCAATAATGACGGCGATAGTGGCAGTGACACTGACAGTCGTCTCATAGCTCAATCATAATCAATATAAACTCAGTGTTACGAACCTCGTTCGTTAATCAAATGGTTGAAAGAAAATAGACGGAAACCAGAATAGAATTCATAGATTTTTGAAAGAGACTTTGATTTATTAAATCATAATATTTTCATTCATAATCCTAAAACATAATGGCTTATATAGCCAAGATACATAACCAACCCACTACTTAATTAACTACCCACTAGGCCACTACAAAGATATTAAACGGACAATTATCAATCTAAACAAATACAAAGAACATAGAAAAGTTGCATTGCATGGCATTAAGTTGAAGTTATGGAAACATGGGTGTGGTGGCACACAACACTCAGCAAACGTGGGACATTTTCATTCAAAACAACAATTATGTCTGCAATGATTTCAGTTTCATTAGCAACTTTTAGAGCTTGGGCCAGTTATTGTTTTGTCACTAAGTTTGAAACTCATGTTTTTGAAAGCAAAAGCCTATCTGGCTTCAACCAAAAACCGAATATGTATTAATTTGGTCATCAACTTAGCTATATATTATTAAACTCATTAAAAGCCTAACTGGTTTCAACCAAAAACCGAATATGTATTAATTTGGTCATCAACTTAGCTGGTTTGAGTCCATATATTAAGTTCTAAACATAGAGATAGAACATTATATTTAATGAGAAAAAAATCAAATATAATGGCAGAGACCAGCAATAATGGTGGCGAAACTACGTACTCACTGTAAATTTGTAGTTTGGTTTGTTAAAACACCATACTAGCATTGCCACGTGCGCAACGAGTGAACTTTAACTAACCCATACAATTAGCTGAAAAGGGTTACCACCCCCATCTTTAGTCCCATGTTGCAAGTACCATGTTGTGATTTGGCTATCGAAATTGTGATGGTGTGGTGTAGTTATGGATAGCAATGAAGCAAAGGAAGCATGTTTTTACATCAAACATACATCCAGTAGCCTCACAATACAATAATATTAGAGTTAATGATTTTAATTACAGCGTATCCTATTTATTTTTACCAGTCAACAAATATACAAGTTATAATAGAGAATGGATCCGATTTCTGGCTTGGTTTCTCTTTAATTAATAAATAAAGAGAAATAAATAAATGCGCTCAGTATAATCAACTTCGATCGATCATCTGGGGAAATAATCATCACTTCCATTCTCCATTCATCTTAACAAATATAAAATTATAACAATAATTCTAAAACAAAAACAAAAACTCGAGAGAAAAATAATAATAATAACTAAAATGTTGAAGTTGACTTCTAATGTTTTTAAGTATATAAAACATGAAGAGATATGCCAGGAGACAGGTAGCATCAATGCGATTGAATTCACATGGAGCTGTTTAATACTGGCGAATAAATATTATTATTAATCTATGCTCCGGAAACTTGAATCACTCTCATTCGAATGTGAGAGAGTTCACCATTATGAAGCAACATAATTGATTGATACTACTCCAACGAAACTATATAAATGAATTAGGTAATTAACTAATTATGAATCGGAAATAGAAAAC
Organism: Bidens hawaiensis; assembly: GCF_021521415.1. Lineage (NCBI taxonomy): Eukaryota > Viridiplantae > Streptophyta > Magnoliopsida > Asterales > Asteraceae > Bidens > Bidens hawaiensis. The sequence continues at coordinate 635,600 of NW_027491681.1, read as the reverse complement.
CGGTGGTGGTTGTTGCGGCAAGTACCGTCGGAATGCAGCGGCGGTGATAAGCAGTTGATATTGATGAATTAAAGGATGAAGATCTGGTTTTTATAGGGGTGTTAAACCCTAATTCTGCCTATTAGCCGTTGCAATGTGGTTGACTCTGCAAATACGGGCTTATTCACTATTTGGGCCCTGGCTTCCAATTTTTCTTTGGGCTTGAGGCTTTGTGTAGATAAAAACCAGTTTTAAACCCAAACCGAACCGGTTTGACTCAAACCGGTTCGGTATATAAACCGGTTTAGAAGCAAGATAGGACGGCCTGGTCACGTTGGTTCGGTCCGGTTTATAAAGTGTTTTTAACTGGTTTTCCTCAAACGGTTCGTTTGAAAACCGGTTTGGTAGAACTTAAGAGAAACCGGTCCTGAAACTGACGGTTTGGATGAAACCGGTTTTTGTACACCTCTAGGTAAAGTGTATAAAAGATAACGATACAAAATAAGTATATATTTAAATATTATAGTATTATAAAATAAAAATATATGTGATTGTTACAATACAAATACATAGTTTTTTTAGATATATCAATCTCAACGTGGTTTTAATGTTAGTATATTGGTATATATACATGTGTTTATGTGTTAGATACTTGAATGGTGGATGAGAATCAATGAATTATTTTACTTTTATATCAACGTGAAAGTGATCTCTACAAAAACTTCACAAAGTCTAGAAAACTAGGTGAGTCAGGTGGGTTTGGGTAATAGGTCAATATAGGTTTTTGAGCAAACTAAGTAAGCTCACATAAAAAGGATTGTTAGAAAAAAAATATATCAATGTGGGTCTAGTCAAAACGGGTTAAAATGAGTTTATGGGTGGAGGTGGCAGTGGCGGTTATATTGGCATGTCATGTCTAACTTTAAACCAGTAACCCCCAATTCCCAAAGATGTTTTTTGATTTAGTTTATATCTATTACGTCTTACACGTACAATTTTAACTAGAAGCTAAGTATTTCTATTACCACATATTATAATATAAAACCCTGTCTCTTTCAAACACCCAGCATAATTTGAAGCACTGTTAATATTAATAAATACATAATCAAAATGTTATATATGTCATGAAAAAGAGAATAATTGTTGTTATTGTGACAAACATGTTTGAAGAACACAGCTTTTAAAAGTAAGACTTGTATCGCTGAGCTAAGCCGAACATGCCAAGTGTACCACCCGTGTGCAGCATCACCACTTTTGCGCCCCCTTTTCTTCGCTGTTGACTAAGTTGACTCGCTAATTCCCATCCAGCCAAAGTATATATTGGATCCACTAACACACCTGTTTCTTGAGCTATTTTTTGGCATGCTTCTATTTCCCCTTTCAACACATTACCAAATCTGTAATTTAAGCCATAGAAAAGATTCCGTCTTTATGAGAAAAAATGTCACCTTTATTAACAGTATTAAGAACTTATGATCTAATGATGCTTTCAGTAATCAGATACGATAAAGACGTACTTTCTTGGATGTTGACGTTCTACCCAATTTACGAGTTCATTATGCATCATAGGCAAGTCAAAACATTGACATAACTCGGATATTAAACTTTGTTCCTTTTTTTTGTACCCTTCGACTGTGTCAGCCAGCATCACCGCAGTTACTTCCCAGGGGAGTCTAGTACAAAACAGAAGCGTTTGTTAATATTCCAATTAATTATTTACGATAATTATATAAACATTTTGCATAATGAGCACATACCCTAGACATAAGGCTCCGATTCCTAAACCAACAGCCGTTGTGCCAGTTCCCGCATCCACAATAATTTTCAGAGGCTGGCCTTTTCCAAGTATATGATCTTGCGACAAGTATTGTACAAGGCGAATCAAGCCTGTAAAGTTTAATATAGTCGGTCAAAACCTATAAAACCAAATCAAGCCATTTTTATTATTCATTTTATAAATAACTAGTGGGCTTGAAGCTTACCAGGCAGTGCAATCGCATCGCCTGCACCTTCATTAACGATTACAGTCTTTTTTGAATTTGAAGACTGCCCGTCGTCTGTATGTTGAAAATTTGACTTCATAGTGTGATTTGATGAAGCTTTAAGTAAGTCATCAAGGTGTACTACACTACCACCTATTGAATTAGCATGTGATGATAACATTTCTTCCCTGTTAGCATATATAGATCTTGGAACATATGTCACACTTCCATATAACATTGAGATTAAACTGTATCCTGTTAGTATCTGAGGTTGTTCTCCACGTAAAAGCAAATGCGCCTTCAGTCCCCTTTCTGCACAAGAAACAGCTGAAAAACACACAAACTGATAATCAAGAACTAGCTTTTAAGTGGATACACATGTTTCAACCCCCCCCCCCCTCCTCTCTCTATCACTCTCAATTAGCAGTGTGAACAAGCCGAGTTGGACTAGGTCGCGCTTGTCACTCTCAATTATTATTTATTAGTTAAATTATATACATTTTCTATTATTTTTATATATTTTGAGAAAAAACTTAAACGAGCCTAAGCTCGACTAAAGCTCGTATAGCACCTCAAACGAGTCAAAGTTTGGCTGTGAAGTGTTTACTTAATACATAGAAGTCCAAAAGAGGTCAAACTTAAAAGTGCACAAGGCTTGACAAACCTAAACGAGCTTAAGCTCGGCTCGAACTCGTTTAGTACCTAAAACGAGCCAAAGCTCGGCTGTGAGGCGTTAACTTAATACATAGAAGTCCAAAAGAGGTCAAACTTAAAAATGCACAAGGCTCGAGCTCGGGCTTGAGCTCGTTTAGTACCTTCAACAAGTTAAAGCTCAGCTGTGAGGTGTTAACTTAATACATAGAAGTACAAAAGAGGTCAAACTTAAAAATGCACAAGGCTCGAGCTCGGGCTCGATAACTAAACGAGCTCTTTATCGATCCGAGCTTGAGTAGCTTGTGAGCAGCTCGGCTCGTTTGCACCCGTACTCTATTAGCTTTAACCAACATATGCATACATACCAACAGCTGCAGCATGTGCACTTTGACAACCTCCACATGTAACCTATAAAAACGGTGTAATCGGAACCTCAAGTCATCATTCCTAATAACATTTTACACGCATTACCATAATCAACGTGCGCATTCGTACAAGCAATTAAAACAAATAATGTTACCGTACCACATCGGTTCCTGAACATTCTTCGACAAGTGGAAGCAATGCATCGAGTTTCCTCGCCTTGTTACCGTTCACTAGCGGATGCAACAAATCGTCACGAACGATATAAAACGACGATGACTCCGATTTCCTTACATTCTCACCCAAACAAGGATGTGAATTGCTGGAAAATGTTGTTTTACCAAATTGCCCTAAATGGTGTTGAATTTGCATATTAGAAACCCTAATTTGGTGGATTTTGGTATCTGGATTCATTAATGTCCATCTCCTGTTTAATATTTTAAGCATAAAGTCTTCACTACTACTACAGGTGACCTAGAAAACAGTATAAGTTCATTAGTTGTGAGTTTGGATGTTAATTAATAGAATGAAAGTAATGGCGTACGGACCTGATGAGTAATTGAAGTGCAGGCTGAGTGTCTGAGAGATGAAATTGGTTGAACGATTAACTTCATTGCCTGCTTCGATGTTAGCAGAGATTATGTCTTATCGGATTAATAAACGAACCGGACAAAAACAACAAAAATTGTTAGGTAAGCTTAACGGACAGATGTTGCATTCATTTAATAGTGTTTTGGTAATTTGGAGTATGTTGTAGTTAGTATGTTTTTATTTATTTGTTTTTCTACCAAGTTAGTGAATTACTCTAGTATATAAACCAATTGAAAAATAAAATAAACCCTACAATGTTAAGTGTTAAGTATTTAATGGTGTCATGCGGTGTAATTTTGAATTTGCGGGCGAACTTGTTTAGTTTAGACACTATTGAACGGGTACTTAAAAGGCAAACGGGCATTTTACCTGTTTAAACATGAAATTTAACATGTCAATTCGTGTTTACCTATATAGTACACGACATATTACGGTCATAACTGATACCTGATAAAATTGTGTAGGTCTGTGTCGTGTATATCTGTGTATCGTGTCTAAATTGTCAGCCCTACTTATTATATTATGTTTCTTATTTATACACTCACGTAAACTTAATGTAGGATGAATAGTAGTTTGTCATATATGAAAAGTTAACGTAACATTTTTTTTATAATTAAAGAAGTGAAATGGTGGAAGACGGGAGAGGGTTTGATGGAAGGCCTCCAAAAAAACAGCATAAAAAATAAATAACTTAGTCGTGAATCGTCTAATTTGACCAAAGACCGACCCATCTGCTTAAGCGTGCATACATCTTCGCAAAAAGTTGGCCCGCTAATGTTAAATTGAACCTAAACCTACTATTTCCTTGTTAAGCTTGTACAAGAAATTCACACAATAGTGTCAATAAGAATTACTATTTTAAGTGAGTGAATTATATGCATTTGTAGAGCATTAAATAATTGTACCTTAATATACTTTCTAATGTTGTATTATCCTTAATAGTTATTCTCTTCGTCTACACTTTTGATTTACGAGAAGTACATATATTTCAAATAAGCATAAAATGTACGATGGGTTGTTTATGAGATATGCTTATTTGAAATATATTATTTTACATACAAATAATCATATTAAAAAAAAAGAACAATCTCAAATGCCTTAAACCAACACCACACAATACATACATTAAATAAATATAAATATACCATGTAAATGTCAAGAATAATGTTAGCACATAAATTTTAGCTCTTGTATGTTTCATTTATAATCCATAAATCATGAACTCCCTTATGGCAATAGAAACATGCTAACTAAATTTTTTTTTTATCATTTTGTGTTAACTTATAAAAATATATCAAAATGATAGGTGGACTAATAACACCTAAAGCCTCTCTTGCATTGAAGCACGCCTGCATTAGCTGTGATCGAGCCAACGAGGGAAGATGATCTTGCACTCAGGCTTGATGCTCTTGCATAACTCTTGGACGCTCCTTTGCCAGATGGCGTGAAGTATGCACCATTTAGCATGAGGTCGCCTTCTGAACGCCAGTTCCACCTTTTCCACTCATCCTCCGATGCCTCCTCCCGCTTTGTCACCTAAAAACACAACATAACAAATTTATAACTATATGAAATGATTGTAATTTCTTCTTATACATATGTACCAAATCTCACTTCTTTGCTATCGTGAGAATTAGGAGCTAGGAATCTATTCCCTTGACTATTGATTGTTGGTGAAGCACTTCCTCCAATTGCATACATTTCCCAATGAGTGTAGTCATTGTTCACCACATGGAAATATCCATGCCTACATCTATATTCATAAAAACAACAAGTTTGTAAATTATGTACATTTTTTATTTGTTGACTCTAACATGAAAGGGTTGTCTAATTGACTTGTTTAGATATAAGCCAATTCAAACATAACTCGTTTAATAAACGGGTTAGATGCACCAACCTTTTAATGACGTGAACCCATATAGACAACCAAAAAGCTAATAATTTTCTTAGCTCGTGTAATGAGTTGTCGCCCCTACTCGATATATATATGTATACATATATATATATATATATATGGGAGGGTTATTTTGAGAACTATGGTGAGTTTTAAGAACTTTAAGAACTCAATTTTGAACCACACATTTAATTAAATGATATGAATTATGTGGCTGAGATTAAATTTAATTAAAAAATGAAGCAGGAGAGAGAATAAGTATTTTTGATAATTACACAAGTTTAAACGTTAGTTACACATGTGTAAAAAGTCGATTCGGTGTGTAAAAAAATACCGTAATTTTCTGTACATCACTTACACTTACGTATTACACATGGGTAAAAAAATTCGAAAAAAAAAATTGTTACGTTGAGTTCTTTCGAGTTCTTAAAACTCAAAGTGGTTCTCAAAAGAAATCAATCATATATATATATATATATATATTAGTAAAGAATTAATACTATAGTTTATGGAAACAGTAGAAGTGACTTGGAGATAGTATGTAGGACTTGCCTTGGCATCCTTTGAACAAGACCTTCACCAAAATGGTTAAATGCAATGGTGACTTGCATGTTTTTGTCTTGAGTTAAACTATCACTATGCCCTAATAACATGACCTTATCATGATGTGTCATGTAATTATTGGATATTGTGATGGCTGTAGATCCATGTATGGCATCAATCAAGCCATCATGACAATTAGACAATGAACAATGATCCACCCATATATGACTTCCACCAAAAATAGAGATCCCATCACCGTCCGATATTGTTCTCCGCCCGTAATGGTCAGGCGAGTCACGAACATCGGCATTCCCACCTTGCTTACAATCATGTATGTTGACACCATGTATGATGATGTTTGTTGAATATTGGATGGTGATGCATGGTCCACCGGCTATATGAACATTGGCACCGCGGCCATCAATGGTCTTGAATGAGTTCATCATGATTTCTTGTTTAAGTTTGATAGTCATGTCATGTGCAAATATGATCCATAATGGTTCTTCTTGGATCACACCGTATCTTAATGTTCCTTGTTTAGGGTTAACCGGATCATCATTTTTAGAATCTGTCACAACATATATTTTACCATCACGTCCTCCAATCGCCTGTTTGCCAAATCCAATTGCGCAATCAGCTAACCGTTGACGATGGTTTTCCCAACTCTTGTCACATCGCCAACAATCATCAATCGGATTTCCTGTCCCGCATGAGAAAAATCCCATATTTCTCCTAGATTCGTTTATACTCCTGCATTGCCACAAATGAATATTTATGAATATAGGTGTCACTAATTAAAATGTTAATGTTTCATTTAAAAAATCAATACTCTTTCACTAAAATTAACATTTTTCTAAAAATAAAAAGTTGTGTTTTTTTTTACAATTTGAAGAACCAAACTCACATTTTCCTAAAAAGACAACAATTTCCACATCAAATAAACAAATTTTAGCCGATGCAGGGTTGATGGACCCTCATGACCCTCCCTTAGTTCGTACATTCTTTTATGCAAACTGAAAACATGTACACAAGTTAAATATAAAAGAAGTAGCTAGGTTAATGTTATCCAAGGTTTACCTATGAAAATGATGCGCTACAAGCTTAGGATCTTGTACATGTGAAGATAAGGTAGAAATAGGGGCAATAAAAGCAAGAATGAGAGCTAGAAAGATTGTCAACCCCATGTCTTTCTTCCCTCTTGATTCAAAGAGAGAAAATAATGTGTCAAAAGGTATGTGGTGAATGACATTATTAATACTAAAGCTTGAGTGTGCATTCAAAGGCACATGCACCTACACACATCCAATAATAACCATTCAAGATAAATATTTTTTTTAAAATAATATAAAACTGGAATAATATTTTTTTAGTGTATATATTTTCGTAAAGACTGGCATGACTAGGGATACGATTTATTTGTTTTTATTAGAGAATTATATTTTTATAATTGTTTTAGTTGTGACACACTAATGTTGCATCTTTAACTATTTGATCTGTATATTAAAGATAATAAAGTTTAAAGCAATCTTTTCATGAACATATGTGTGTGTTATTGTTTTTAATTATATAAACCCTTAGTTTTTAGTTATTAGAATAAATTTTGAGTTTATATATATCTAAACGTTTAGTTGATTGAAAATGGCCTTTAGAATAATGTATATTTGGATTAGAGATCATACTTAAACACTAGTATAAAATCTGGTAGTGATATAAAATAATTAAAAATCAACTCTTTGATTATTGTTTGGCATTACATTTGAAAGTGAAAAGAAAAATTAAAGGAAGAATTCATATATATCTTTTTAAACCTTAATGATGATATATTTAACTAATATTTATAATATCAGCTATATCATTTACCAATAGCTTAAACTTTAGTCGAGCCACTAGATTACTTCGATTTTAAATAGTGAGCTCTCTTTCATTTGATCCAATTTCAACACATTTAAGTTATAAAAAAAATGGGTCACGGGTCTCATCAAAATCAAATCTTAAAAGCCCTTAAAAGAGTTATAACATTACACTTATTAATGAAACTCTTTGGCCATCAAACAATAATTTCCGCGTGTCATGAATCTTACCAAACCCAGATAGTCCTTAAACGGGGTTATAATATCACATTTAAGTAAAAAAAAAAGCATGTCATGGTCTCACGAAACTCGAATAGCCCTTAAACGGATTATAACATCACATTTATTTGTGAAACTCTTTCATCATCAAACAATAATTTCCGTGGGTCAGGGGCCTTCTATTACCGCCCACCATTGTCAACCTCCTTTCCCATGCGTCAACTACAATCTCCACCTACATCAATCACCCCTTCGTTGTTGGATTTCTTCTGAATCCCCGAATGAACATGTTAATCAGCCATCGTATCTGGTAGCCCCTTACATTCGCTTTATTTATAAACCCTACCCTCGCCAACTCATTTTCATCTTTATCACTCTTACCACCACCACACCAACCTTGATTCCAGACCTAGTACAATTGTAACTTGTGGCATATTACTAACATACTATGTTATGTTTAATTTATAACATTGATCTTAATGCTCTCTAATACAAACCCGGGTTAAATGTACATTCATTTAAAATTTAAAGAACAGTTCATGAACATAAACGAACAAAGGTAATAGAACATAAATGAAAATATGTGAACAAACGTAAACGAAGACAAACTAATATAGAGAAACACACTTAAATAAACACAAACGAACAAATATAAAACATTAAGTAGATGATTCATTCAACATTTTATCCATAAATAAACATAAACAAACACAATCAAACATAAACGGATCAAATTAGGTACATGTATATTACAAACTACCTTATAATAAATTAAACTAAAATCCAAAAAAATATGAAGAAAGAAAGAAAGAAAGCAAGCTAGTTAAATTAAATAATATATTTAGGAAACGTTTTGTTTGTATCTATGGCAGTATCAAATGTAAAATTAAATTAACTTAGATTGATGACAGAACATAGTATGTACGTGTGCCATATTGGAGCCTCATGACACGTTGTCATAGCCCAGCCTGAGAACAAAACAAGAAGCCCATGAGGAATGATATCTAAGGGTTTGTTTATAAATAAAGTTGACGCGCACGAACAGCATTATTAATTTATTTATTATTCTTTTGTCGGCAATAATTAAGGTGACTACTAGCGGGAGTTTTGTTCAGGTATTCGGGTTCGTTTTGTTCAGTTAGTTTTTGCAGAATATATGTTTTGACTTATTTTCTTGATGAACATCTTTAGAATATATTCTTGTTTGTTTAATGTTTTTTTTTTGTTTACTTAATGAACATGATGTGTTGAGTATTTGATGTAAAGTTCTTGGTATTATCGTTTAGTTCGTATGATTATATTTGGTTATATTAAACCCCTTGTGACCTCGTCTTGCATGAATTTGTTTCGTGTTTGTTTTTACTAGGTGTTTTTTGTTATTTTATGGTCTAGCTAGCCTGCCTAGCCATAGGGTTTAGTTAATCAAATTTGTCTAACATGGGTTTCTCTTCACTATTATCTGTTGACAATGAATTATATGATTTTATGTAGTTGTGTTGTTATCTCAATTTTATTATCCTTGATTGATTGCAGCTGATAGGTACCCAAAGATATGGCTGGTGGAAAAGGAGATAATAATGCCACTGCTTCTGTTGTCCGATCCACGAGTGGGTGTTTTTTCCTCTTTACGTGATCGAGCTTATTCCAACCTTGGTTTTTAAATGCGCACATCACATGATCCACATGATACCGTTTGATGCAATTAGCCAGTATTTTTTGAACAAATTTTACCATCGGTTGAGCAATGAGTTTTGAGTATTTGAACAAATTAGACACTCCATTCAACAAATCTGGCCATAGATGATGAGAGTGCACTATATTTTACTGTCTAAAAGTTAACAATTTAAATTATTATTTGTAAAACGCATTGATCGTCGCACTTTTCAAAACCAAGTTTCCATCACACGCACGCACGCACAAGCTTACCGGATGTTAGTTTAAATTTCTGCTTACACCAACTTTGGTGTATGTTAAATTAAATGCTTATAATGATAACTTAGGTTTTGATGCGAAACCAAAGAGCTTCTCATGTCCACATACTTACATTTTTATAAAAGCATTTTGTGTATGTAATCAACATTTTGACTGCAGAGGAAAGGAAGAAGGTGACCGCTCTATGTCTTACCAATTCTAAAGATAGCAACTTTGGGGAATGGTATTCCGAGGTATGCGGTTTGTATTATGATTTTCTAGCCTCCCATGTATTTTCTAGGCTGCACTTGTGTAAAATACAAGATTTCATTCATATACATATGAACCTTAGGACAAAAGTTGAACTCATATATTTAAGTCTATGTAGAGTTGCATAAAGCGTCCCGTTGTAATTGGATATTAACTCATCTTTTCTGACTCCCAGGTTGTTACCGTTAGTGAAATGATCCGATGTCATGACATAAAAGGCTGTCACATCCTCCTGCCATGGTCAATGGGCATTTGGAAAAGAATGCAAGTAAGGATTTTATTACAGATACATGTATTGGTACTTAGATTTACATGTGGCCATGTCCTAATAAGCTTGTTTTCGGACTTGTTGTTGTTCATGCAGAATTTCTTTGAAACAGAAATGGAGGAGATGAAAGTTGAACTCTGCTATTTTCCGATGTTAGCGTCCAAAGATGCACTACAAAAAGAGAAGGATCACATAAAGGGTTTTGCTCCTGAGGTAAATTTACAATTACAACCTCACATTCATCTGAGCGGGTATTTTCTGAGAGTTATTTGTTTTCCAGGTTGCTTGGGTCACAAGATCAGGTGACTCTGATTTGGAGGTTCCTATTGCCATTCGTCCAACTAGTGAAACCGTCATGTATCCCACGTATTCTGATACGATCAGGGGACACCGCAAGTTGCCCTTAAAGCTTTATCAGTGGGCCAATGTTGTTCGATGGGAGTTGACTAATCCTACTCCATTTATCAGGTAATAATCTCATGACGATTGACGATTTTGATTACTGCTTTGCTTTTGTTGTCTCCAACTTTCGATTATTGTAGGAGCCGTGAGTTTCTTTGGCAAGAAGGCCACACTGCTTATGCTACAAAAGCCGAGGCAGACAAAGAGGTATAAAGCCAAGAATTAAAAAACCAAACCAAACCAAAATTGTTTTTCTGTACGACTTATGTGATTAATGAATGATGTATTTTAGGTTCTTGAAATCCTTGAGTTGTATAGACGATTGTATGAGGAGTACTTGGCCATCCCTGTTGTGAAAGGGAAAAAGAGCGAGATGGAGAAATTTGCGGGTGCGCTCTATACTACTAGTGTCGAGGTACTTATACAAATGGCGTTTTTAATCTTTTACTTAAGAATGAATTGGTCAGCTACGCTTTCTTTATTCTCTAATGCGCGCTTAAAAAGTGTGCCTTTGACAACATTGTGGTTTGGTCGAATTCAGTTTGCCATCGACACAAGTTTTTATTATATATTAAACTGCTCCCTGCAGGCCTTTATTCCAAATACCGGTCGAGGGATACAAGGTGCAACTGCACATTGCTTGGGCCAGAACTTTGCTAACATGTTTGACATTAACTATGAAGATGACAAAGGGAAAAAAGCTATGGCCTGGCAGAATTCCTGGGCATATAGTACCAGAACGGTAACTAACTAATCGTCTCTCTTTTATAACAAAAAATTTTGATATAAAATGTAGTATTTGTTTATAGATTGGGGTTATGGTGATGGTTCATGGTGACGATAAAGGCCTGGTGTTGCCCCCTAAAGTTGCAAAAGTACAAGTTATTGTGGTTCCCGTGCCTTACAAAGATGCAGATGTTAAGGACATGTTAAATGCATGTTCTGCCACTGTAAAGACTTTATGTGATTCGGGTATTCTTGCCAAATCGGACCTTCGAGACAATTATTCGCCTGGTTGGAAGTATTGTCATTGGGAAATGAAAGGTGTTCCCCTCAGGATTGAAATAGGACCAAAGGACCTTGCTAACAACCAGGTAATAGAGATAGATAGATAGATAGATTATACTCGTTCAGTTTCAATCTTTAATGGAAAGCATGATCGATCATGCGTGTTGTTTTCAGGTGCGGGCCGTTCGTCGTGACAATGGAGCAAAAGTCGACATCCCAATGACAAAGTTGGTCAATAAAGTAAAGGGTATGTTGGATACTATCCAGCAAAGCATGTTTGATGTTGCTAAGCAAAAACGAGATGCGTGTATTCAAGTAACGAAAACATGGGATGAATTCATTGAAGCACTAGGTCAAAAGAAATTGATCTTGGCTCCATGGTGTGATGAAGAGGTAATATATATGTTAAATAAATAAAAACCATAACGGGTTTAACATGTCACTTGTTTGGTTCACATCTATTTATGATTAACAGGAAGTCGAGAAGGAGGTGAAAACAAAGACGAAAGGGGCGACGGGGTCTGCTAAGACACTCTGTTCTCCAATTGACCAGCCAGAACTGCCCGAAGGTATGTATTACCTCTTCAACTCCTAGGTCTCAAAGCATCGTTTTTAGTAGGATTGGCTTTACTATTCAAAAGGGGGTAGCGGCGCAGCTTGTTGCCTGTTTGTCTGCATAGAAATGGAAGTTAAATAATATTTTCAATTACCTAAAAAAAAAGATTAGCGTAAACAGCTGAATTTTCGATTGCTTATTGGTATGTATATGTAACTTTATCTTTGTTACAGGCACATTATGCTTTGCATCAGGGAAGCCTGCAAAAAAATGGACGTACTGGGGACGAAGTTATTAACAATTTCGTTATCTTGTCGCTTGGATTGGAGTTCCATCCAATGAATGTTACTTGCCTTACATGAATTCTAGTTTGAAAACTGACACTCTTATACACTTTTGTTGCATGTTTTAAATTTATAAATTCTATAGATACATAGGACTACTCAAATGTCACGCTAGGGCAAGTGCCTAGGCGCAATATAGGGACGGTAAGACACCAAGATCGTCCCATGACACAAGAGCGTCTAGTCGAACACTCGAACCCATATAGAATTGTTTGTTTTCGAGATAAAGTTTTGAAAAATATAAGAAATGGCTCGAAATATATATTAGATGGATGGTTAAAAGTGACGGGTTAACCTTTTTAATGGTAGTTTGGTGATTAATCACAAAATAATTGCGGTTTTCGTTCTTATGGTTTGTCCACATTTTACAGTTTTAGTTCAATAATTTTAAATTTGTGATTTTCGTTAGGGCTGTAAACGAACCGATCGAACACGAACAAGGCCTTGTTCATGTTCGTTCGTTAAGAAAATATTGTGTTTACGAACGGTTCACGAACACTTACCGAACGAGATTTTATGTCCGTGTTCGTTCATTAAGAAAATTAATGTGTTCACGAACGGTTCACGAACTCAAACGAACATAAATAAAAACGGTAGAAGCTAGAGAATAAGACTAATGTATTCATCAATGTGAATATTGAAAGCCCGTAAATGAATCGAATGGACACGAACAAGGGCATATTCGTGTTCGTTCATTTAACTTTATAATTAATCGAACAAATATTTATGTTCCCGTGCGTTTATTTAAAGGGGCAATTTCATATATGCCCTTGCAAATATTAGAAATATCATATATGCCCATGTAAAACTAAAAATATCATATATATATATATATATATACCTTTATAAAAAAATTAAAATATCATATATATCCAATTCATTAAAAGTTTTTTATTAAATGACAATTTTATCCTCGTCTCTAACCTAACGTGCACCATTAATCAAATGAATAATTCTTTCTGGCCAAGAACAATCCACCAACATATTTAACCACAGTGAAAATTGCTGTGGGGCTTTCGAATTCACAGATCAAAACCAAAACAGAGGTTCTTACCCTCACCATTTCTATTGCCCACATCTATCACATTTCATTTCCATTGGAGGTTCTTACCCAATATCTCACTGAAAACCATAAACCTAAACTAAATTTCCATCGATTTCATCGAAGAATTTCATGTGAAAAAATCATGTTGTACCCGCTGCGGCAAACCACCGTCCTCTTCTTTGTGGCAACAACCGTCGTTTCCGCCACCGCCGACACACCATATTCTTCTCCAAATCCAAGATGGATGTTTGAGAAAACCACCTTTATAGTTTACCCGTGGCGACGTTTGAAAGTCATCGAGTTTGTTACCTCAAATCCAAACATACGTAAACTAATATATATTGGTTCGATTACAGATGCAAGTTTGATATATATCGATCAAACATATTATGAGCATAGCATCAGATTCAATAAACAATTAGGTATCGACAAATAATAAAAGGAAAGGGTAGAATAGTCAATTAATTATAATTTGGTATATTTGATATTTTTAGTTTTGGTAGGGTATATATGATATTTTGAATATTTGTGAGGGTATATATGAAATTAATCCTTATTTAGAAATGGACATTTGTGTTCGCTTATGTTCGTTAGTTTAAAATATAAACAAACATAACTAAACAAAGATAAACGAACATAAATAAACATATATGAACCAATGTGAATGAACACAAACAAAGTTAAATCTGAAAACACATAAATGAACACCAATTAACAAATATAAAACTTTTAAGCATATGACATATCCAGATAATATTTAATTACTTTTTATTAATACATAAACGAACGTTCATGAACATAAATGAACGAACGGAACATGTGTTCATGTTCGTTCATTTAATTGAACACAAATTTTGTGTTCATGTTCGTTCGTTTATTAAATAAACGAACATAAGCGAACTTCCCGCCGAACGGTTCACGAACAGTTCACCAAACGTTCAGTTCGTTTACATGCCTAATTTTCATCATTGTATTAAACCCGACCACGCTAACCCGTCAAGTCTAGCAACGTGCCCCATCAACGTAGACCTCCCAACATGAAATTTAGTATTAGAAAGGATAATTGTTAAAATAAGTTAAAATAATAATTCAAGTTCACATAAGTTAGTTATAAGACCATGAGTAGTCATAAAGTCTCACCTTCAGACTCTAGGCATTATGCGACACGTGGCCTCTATAATGCTTAAACTGGAGCTTATTTAATAGGGTGTAGTCATAAAGCCTCGATAATGCTTCAACTTTATTATTTTTTTTGCCTTCCACGAGCGTTATGTACAAAAGGGCGAAAAAAAAGCCATAATGTCGGAAGGGGGTGCGGGGGTGCGGTGTGCCCCCGACGTTATAGCCCATAACGCCTCTGTAATGCTTAGAGCACGCATGGTGTAAGTATTTAAAAAGTATTTAAGTTACATGATTCCTAGTTAGAACTTAAAAGCTTTGAATTTAATGATACATGGTAGTTCTTTATATAAACCACAAATCCCAGAAACATAATTGTATATTCCACTAATCAAGTTAATCAAAAAAAATTTATAAAAACTAGAAGGAGATGAACCCAACTTACAAAGATAACTTTGTAGATATATGCACCCATTGCAACCGGTAGCCGTCGAGCCCTCATGTAATGATTATTATTGGTATTACTATTAGTAACATAAATGTCATCGTTAATTTGATCAATATTATTTTGACAACTTATTTACGTACGCGTGATTATGAATGATAAATAACATCATTTTATATATTTATATAACGACTAGTAGCTTCTATTACTAATCACTCATATTATTTTAATTATCGTTATTAAAACGTGACAAATAGTAATCACGATGATAACAAGACATGGTTGAATAAATAATAAAGGTAGTAAGTGGAATCTATAACAATCAAGTGAATCTATAAAAAAACGAGTTTTATCGTGATAAGTGTACAAATAACTAGAAAAATTATGTTAACACTGGAGTAATTATTAATATACTATAACTTTTGAACTAAAGTAATTATTATTACAATATATTATTTTTTATAACATAATTACTCTAGTTCAAAGTTGTAATTACTCTAGTTATTTGTATGGTTAGTATTCTAATTTTATTGTACCGGATCTCACCCCTATATATGATATGTATAAAATGAAAACCCACTTGAGTTGATAAAACGTTGATTGGATACGAATTCTACGAGTAAGGCTTGAGGCTTTTGTAACGACGGTGAATAAGCAGACGCTAATTGGACTATTCGAAGAGTAAGAATATATATTACGTATGATTGGATATTTCATGTCATGCACACAATAGTTAGAATTTGCAATTGACTCATGAGTTTGACAAACAAATAAATGATTAATGTGATCACTTACAAAGTCATACGGCCCGATGACCATTTTTTTTTCCAATGGCCCATATGACACGTCAAACTCTCAAATGCAGACTTAATTTGATATCATATGATCCATGGTGTTTGTTTAGCATCATCCATAGTAAAATACATTATTATTATTATCTTTTTTTGTTTTATGATGATAAAAAATATATTTATAATATTCATTGTTTAATTATACTTATTATTATTATTATCTTTTTTTTATGATGATAAAAAATATATTTATAATATTCATTGTTAAATTATACTTAATATTAAAAGGCATGGTCAATTTCAAAAAAACTTCAATTGAATAATGTGACGGAGTTGTGATGTTGCCACATCAATCTTTTTTCTCTTTTATTTTGCTTGTATTTTAACTAGTCTTTGTGCAATAATCTTTTGTTAGGGCCCACTAACTTATATTTAAGATTAAATGCCGGTACAATTAATACCGACCGATTTCGCGTTGGTTTACTGCCGCAACATGCAAGTTTTGTTTTGAATATATTAATTGTTGTATTTGAGCGTTGACGAAGTTAGACTTTTGTTTAGTTCTGGTGTCGTAACCCGATACCAATTGAATTCACGCCGACTCGTGATTGCACTATACATATTTTACTAACCGACTATACGTTATTTTAAAAATGTTACTCTTTTAATCATAAACTATACAAGTGCAAACACTATTTTGTCTATGCATTCGTTAATCAATACCGACCGAATTCGCATGACGGGTTTTGTTAAGCATTCGTTTATAAAGGGGAGTCTACTCGTGGATCATCCGAAAGTAAGTTAACCTAACCGCTTCTCAATCGACTCTGCACACTCTGGTTCGCCTTTTCATCCGTTACAATTATAATATAATAATCGCTTTGATTTCACTTCTGATTCATCGATTATATATGTTCATAGATTGTTTGACGTCTTTTGATACACATATATCCGCATTTTCTTCAATTACCTAGATATAATAGACTATATTATGTTATTCAAATTGATGATGTACAGAGTTATTTAGAAGATTGGAATATGATATTGTAATTGAATTATTAGCAAGTATACTGAAACCCTAATTTGTGTTTTATGTATGTACTTTGAATTTTGAGAGGAATTGGAAGGTGGAACACTGAACTTTATGGAAGGTATATTTAGTGTTACTGTTGGTAATCCTGGACCGTATTCACAAGTTGGTTAAGTTTCTTTAGTTTCCTAAAGTTAATAGGATTAGTATGCTACTAGGATTAGTAATGTCTTGGACACCAAGTTAGGGTTAGATACTTAGATCTATAAGTTAGGGCTTGGGTAGACTGAAGACACGTTGAATGCTTGATCAATAGAGAGTTTTTGAGTTAGTTTTCTTTTGCGATAGTAGAGTGTTATTGATCCTATTCCCTGAGTTACATTTGTATGGACAAAATCAGTACTATATTACCAAGAGTGTGTAAACTAATGGATTTTAATGAACTTACTTTCTTTGGTAGTAGCTTAAATTCTACATGATTACAAGTGTTCATGCGAAGAACGTGCTTCAGTGCTTCAAAACATGAACATTGAAGGCTTGTTGTTAGCTTTTTGAGTGATAACCGCTTAGCAATTTGTTATCTTCTTGTTATCACTATGATATTAGAGACAGAAAAGAAAAATATACCTGTATAATATTTGTTCAGTTATGTAGCAATTCTGTGTTTTATTCAGTTAACTATTTATTTAGTTATAATGGTTAAGAGGCTATAAATCCATTAGCAATTTACATTTTGTTGTCAAGTTAGGCTTTTTAGTTGAACGACTAACTCTCTAAATGTAGCAGACTTTTTTTATACTAATATTCATCCTATTTTTAATATCAGAAATTAATCTTTTGCTGGATGAGAAAACGGGCATGAAGTAGGAAAGCACTTCTTTGGCAGGTTATGATATCAGTTCTTTTGGCATACTAGGATTGTGTTGCTCTCTTTTGTCATATGCGAAGGAGTTGGATGATATTATTATTTTGACTCCGTATACTGTTTAAAGCAAAATTAAGGTAATTCTTATAGAAATTTATTCTTGGTTTAGATTTATTATTTAATCTGCATAGTATGGGTGACTTCTCTTTGTAAAGTTTCAGACTAATGTTTATTGGTTATATTTTGAACCAGGAAATGCCACGCAAAGTAACATACGGAGTTGATTTCGATGACGACTATGATATTTATGATGACTACCAAGAGGACAATTACGATTATAATTATGTCAATGGCATAGATGCGCATGACGCTGGTAATTGATCATTTGATCTTTATCCTGCAGAGTTTCTTGAGCTTATTAATGGCCATATGACTCCACTTTACTTAACATTTGTAAACCAATAGTTGTATCTGAATCTTTATGTTCTGCATATTGATTTTTACGATGTTTATAAAAAATAAGCTTCCTATGTTGTTGTGAGTTGTGACTATTATACTTTTTCTATAGCTTGGAACTCTGTTGAAGTGAAACCTGAAATTAGACAAGAAGTCATTCGGCAAAATGTTTGGCGGTGCCCCATATGTACATTTGATAATGAGGAGTATACGTCATCATGTGATATATGTGGTGTTCTTCGCAACCCTTTGGTCAGAAGTAATAACAATGGGCAATCAAGCACAGGTATGCATCTTTATTTAATGTTTTTGTGCTTTGTAATTAAATTATCTTACAGAGTAAACCAAAATTTAGAAAGAGAAACTAAGAGAAAGTCAACATTTTACATGTAATATTAAAAGTCTAATAATGGTGGCTAATTGCTAATTTGGTTTAAAAGAAAATGCACACTGTTGTTAACTGCTATATTAGAAACTGACAAACTGTGATGTGACATATATCTATATTAAAATTGTTCCTTCACTCACTATTAGTTGTACGGTAGTTGACATTTGACAAACATTTCTGTCTAATACACATGCATCGGTTTGTGCTAAAGAATAATTTGAAGTTTAAGGAGTTTACATACCTTTAGGAATTAGGATTTAGGACCTATTT
Organism: Bidens hawaiensis; assembly: GCF_021521415.1. Taxonomy (NCBI): domain Eukaryota; kingdom Viridiplantae; phylum Streptophyta; class Magnoliopsida; order Asterales; family Asteraceae; genus Bidens; species Bidens hawaiensis. Next base: position 616,357 of record NW_027491681.1, on the reverse strand, counting down.
TAATTTTAGGTTTCCGCTTTATAGACTTAGATTTTTTTAATGCAGCTGGTGGCAAAGGCGTGAACTCAGAAGCATCAGTGATGGCAAAGTCTCTTTTTGCATCATTGGAAAGCTTGCAACCACATAAAGATGCGTCTCTAATGAAAGATGACAAACTTTCCCACTTGAGCGGAAGTACTCAAGCGCAATTTCGTGATTTACATAACGCCTTTGTTTCTGAAAAACATTACAAAACTAACATAGGTCTGTACATGCTCTTGACATAGATGACCATTTTAAGACACATATTCTTAAACCCTTCTTACATAACGACTAACTTTAATGATCCTTGGACTTTCGTGTTTTGACTACTTCAGCCCCTTTCAAGTTTGATGTCCCATCTCCGGATGATGTGGTTTCTCTGGGGTTGAAATCTCACAGAATAGGTTCCAAAGGTACTCTGTAATCCTATTAACGTACTAACATGTAGAAGAAAACACTGTCATACTAAAGACACCCAGATATACACATGATCTATATTAGCATGTAGATGTTTCATTTTAAAGTACTTGCTTGTGTTTCATTAGTCATAATAATATGTTCATGATCAAATTCTACCAACTATACTAGCTGTATATATGCTGTTGCTTTATGTCATTTAATTTCTGTTATGCTCAAAATAAATGTTAAGTTTTCTAGTTGAGACCTGACATGTCCCATTCTGTTCCTAATTAAACAGTTGCACCCAACTTGAATAAGCCATCAACTTCTAATGCTCCTTCCAGCAAAGCAATAAACAGTGTCAACTCTAGTTCAAGTGCAAAACCTTCCGCCATGTCAGCATCACTAAATTCAAGGATTAAGTTTAATAATGTGGAAGAGAGTAGTCATGCTTCCAAACTTGAGGCGCAAGCAGTTAGTCTTTCCAGTGAATTGAATAGCATGACCGTGACTGGAAAATCTGGAAATTCCAAAGTTAATAACAAGGAAAAGATAGTAACTCGTGCAGAATATAAACCTGATAAGTGGATGCTACCTGAACAAACTGATGATAGTTTGACTCAGCTGAATCTTGCTATTGTAAGTTTGCTATGTTATTGATCTTAAGATTTATTAAGTTGAATTATAAGCTCGTGACACCATCTACTTAATATTTGCAGGTTGGCCATGTGGATTCTGGAAAGTCAACACTCTCAGGAAGGCTGCTACACCTTTTGGGCCAAATATCTCAGAAACAAATGCACAAATATGAAAAGGAGGCTAAATTGCAGGTATTTTTAGTTGGTGTGTTAAATGGGGCTGGTCTGGTTGGGCTGGAAATACAGGTCAAAATCGTGCTGGGTTGGGCTGGATACAAGCACTTTTTTGCATATAATTTAATTTGTTAGCATATACAAATGTCATATTTATTATTACAGAAATGACCGAAATCTTGAATTTCTACCCTTTTGACCCGTTGGTCCCATTTGACCGTTTTCCCTTTGCTATTTGTATTTGACCCGTTTTAGATAAAATACAACCCAAATAGACCCATTCATAACTAAACATGCAAAGTTTTCACCTATATTTTTTTTCTGTTGAACTTGGTTAACTGGATTTATGACTTAAATTTATATTTTTAATAAAGGGGAAAGGTTCTTTTGCTTATGCATGGGCGTTAGATGAGAGTGCTGAAGAAAGAGAACGAGGAATAACTATGACAGTAGCAGTTGCCTACTTTAATTCCAATAAATATCATGTTGTGATACTTGATTCACCGGGTCATAAAGATTTTGTTCCAAACATGATATCTGGTGCAACACAAGCAGATGCAGCAATTCTTGTTATTGACGCGTCACTTGGTGCGTTTGAGGCGGGTATTGATAGTGCAGGTGGTCAAACACGGGAGCATGCACAGCTGATTAAAAGCTTTGGGGTTGACCAAATAATCGTGTCTGTTAATAAAATGGACGCTGTTCAATATTCAAAGGATCGTTTTGATACTATTAAATTGCAACTTGGGACATTTCTTCGGTCTTGCAATTTTAGAGATTCTTCTGTGTCGTGGGTTCCGATGAGTGCCATGGAAAACCAAAATTTGGTGGGACCTGCTTCTGATGCACGGTTTTCCTGGTCAGTTTCTTTGTTATTGATACGCTTGTTTTGTTATCTTTATTTTTTAAATGATATGTATTCTTATAGGTTTTTGTAGGTGTGACAGTTTTTACCCGTTTATCTGTAACTGGGTTGGATTGGGTAATGTTCTATTTGTAATGGGTCAAAATCAGAACAAAAAAAAATAGAAAGGAAACAGGCCAAATGAGTTGAAACTCAAGTGTTTATTAAATACATGAAACCTCTTAAATAGTTAAATCATTTCATTTAAAAAGTTGGTATTATTGCAATGCTATTTTGTCACACTGGTTTATAAGAAATGAAATTGTGGGTCAAAGGTGCTTTGGGTTTTTTTTAATCCCTTTAAGGGTTTCAAATGGGTAATATTTTAAAAAGGCTGATAGGAAATAGGTCTATAGTCGCTCAAGTTGCTTTGTAACGCATGAAACCCATCAAATCGTTTATTCTTTAGATTTTTGTGGAATATAATGTTTATACTTTTGACACCATAATTTTGTGAAAACCAAATAGTTTGCCATAATGCTATATTATAAGCAACATTAATGGAGATTAAGAAGCTACAAGTTAAATTATCAGTTATTTTGTTATATTACAGGTACAAGGGCCCGAGTTTGTTGGAAGCTATAGATGCTCTTCAACCTCCTGCTAGAGAATACGCTAAGCCTCTTTTAATGCCCATATGTGATGTCATCAAACTTCCATCTCATGGTCAGGTATCTGCATGCGGGAAATTAGAGGCCGGTGCTCTTCGTAATGGAAGCAAGGTACTACATTCACTTATTATTTAATGATAAATTTATCACTGTAAAAACAGAAGGGCGAATTGCTTTCTGGTTGTTATTAATTAGCTAATAATGCTATTTTACATTTATAGGTTCTTGTTCTGCCTTCTGGAGAGATTGGAACAGTGCGATCACTGGAACGTGATTCTCTGCCATGCAGCATTGCGAGAGCAGGAGACAATGTAGCTGTTAGTCTACAAGGCGTTGATGCAATTCATGTGATGTCTGGTGGTGTGCTGTGTCATCCAGATTACCCTGTGGCGGTCAGTGATCGTTTGGAGCTGAAAATTCTCGTTTTGGATATTCAAATGCCAATTTTGAGCGGCTCACAGGTAATGTTCTTACTTACGCGTGTTTATATACGTTACATGTTAATACGGCTTGCTCTTTACTTGAAACACATTTTGACTCGTTATCCAAAAGTTATAAGTTATAAATCATATGCCAATTTGATCATTTCTTTTTATTTTTAATTTCCGGGGTCTTCATGATGATGGTTTTGTGATGGAACTACAAAATGAGCAGTTGGAGTTTCACATACACCATGCACAGGAAGTAGCGAAAGTTGCAAAGATTGTGTCGTTGCTTGATTCCAAAACGGGTAAAGTAACAAAGAAGTCACCGCGATTCTTGTTAGCCAAGCAAAGTGCTGTAATTGAGGTGCGCACAACTTTTCTTAATTTGATTTATATAAGAAACAGACTTATTGATATAAAATTACTTATATTATAATTTTAGACCAAAACCAGGGCCATATATTCTTTTTGTTTTACATTTAAACTATCTTTTTCTTGATATTTACTACAATACCCTCAGGTGGAGCTTGGGGGAGCGGTCTGTGTGGGTGAGTTTTCAAGCAGCAGGGCACTTGGCAGAGTATTTCTTAGATCTTCAGGGACAACAGTTGCAGTTGGTGTGGTAACCCGAGTCATAGCGGGCGAGCGTAATTAGTTCATCATAAAAGGAGCCGTTTTGAGTTTCCATATTTTTAGGTAATTAATCAAGTGTACAATTTTGTATCGATTAGGCGGTCCTTGTTTATGACAGAATCATTGGAGTATTTTTGTTTGTTGCGTTTTATGTTTTGTTTATATGTTTGTTATGTTTTTAGTGAACAAATCATATATTTTTGAATATGTTTGTGTAACTAAACGTAACCTGGCAATTTTTATTTTTATTTTTTCTATTTTTAACAAGTTTCATATAGATCTTTATACATTAAAATTAGAAAGTGATATACGTACAATGTACATGTTAAGATTGTTTCAAGTGTGATCGACAAGTTACCACCCTTGTGCATTGTTTCAGATTTTGAACACGGTTTGGGTGAAACTGGTTCCAGATCGATCCGATCTGCCGGTTTGAAGTTGGATTTTAAAACATATTGGTTGGAACTGAAACAAACCCGCATGTGTTTTCACTAATATTTTAAACTGGTTTCTAAACCTATTCAGTTTAAACCGAACTGGTTGTGGCTTTGTTAACTCGACCCAAATCGGTTTTCAAACCGTTTCTGTTTGACCCAAAATCCGAAATTTAAACAGATCCGATTTTATTAACCTCTATTTTCAAATACAAACACATGATAAAAATACATTATTGGACCCTATTAAAAATCGTCCTAAGCTCATGTACATGACACCTCATAATCATATCATATAAGAGGTGCAAGCTTAAACCGGTTAACAGTTAACTGAACTCAACTCGAAATCGAAACCGGCTAATATAACCAGTAGAGATGTAGCCGGTTTGGCTTAAAAGAACAACGATAGGTTACATCGGTTAGGATTTTTATGCCAGGAACCAGCTGGCAACCATTTAACCGAACACTGGTTAATAAGGTTACACATTTTTCACTCAAAAACCGATTAGGGACTAAAGTCAATTGCTGAGATTATCGATTTAACCATTTGACCGAAAAACATATTCGGTTAGTAACCGATAGCCTAGAAAAACGGATAACCGGTACGTGTTAAAGGGGCACAAAAAACCCGAAACCGGACCCGAAAAAAATACCCAGAACCGGTTTTTTTAATACCCAAATCCGTACCCGACCCTACCCGTAGGGTAAGGATAGGGTATGCAAAACCCGTACCCAGAACCGGATCCGATTTACACCCGCTAATACCCGAAAACCGGAATCGGTTCCATACCCGGAACTAGGTTTTCCAATACACGAAACCGGGTTTTTCAAATACATGATCTATACCTGAAAAATACCTTAAAAGGTACAAACCCCTTGAAAAATCCAATTTATAATAAAAAAATACCCAGAAAAAAACCAAAAAATAGGCTTTTTCCAAACCCAAAAATAGGGTATTCAAATACCTGATTTTAGAATACCCGGTTCTATACCCGACCCCGAACCCGATACATAGGGTATGGTTTTTAGAGGCAATGTCCGAACCCGAACCCGATACATAGGGTATGGTTTTTAGAGGCAATACATGAACCCAACCCCGACCCTGGGTATTGTCAATACCTGATTTTTCTATACCCGGTCATACCCAAACCCGGGTATTTAAAAAAATCCGATTTGTGCCCCCTCTATTGGGCCTAAGCAGCTAAAAGCCCATACAACCGAAGGTGCACCCTAGAAACCATGGTCCCACCAGCACCCGAAACCCCCCTGGAGGTCCATCGTAAAACCCAAAACCCTCGGTCACTCACAATCTAGGGTTCCAAAACCAATATCCATATCCATTCAATTCAATTCAATTCATATGATCTGATCCAAATTCACACTTATAATAATACAATACAAATATGTCATCATCACTGTTTATTCAACGATTCGGTAGAACAAAGAGTCTAACGAAGAGATCCACGAAGAAGTATCTGGAAGAAGCTCTTTACAGACGCTTACTCAAAGACGGAGGCTCAGATGTTAGCGTTCGACGGAATCTGAATGAGTTTATTAAGTCCAGAAAGAAAGCCTACAAATGGGAGGTGGATCACACGCTCAAAATCCTTCGCAATCGCAACCGTTACGCGCCTGCTCTAAAGGTATTATTATTATATGAATCATGATATGATGTTTAGATATAGCATTTTGAACTTAAACAGTTAAGTCCTGTTATGTAGAAACCGGTTTGTAACCGATTGAAACCGTAGGACTTGGATTTTATATGTGTATCTATGTTTATATGTAAAATGCACAAGCAGTTATAAAGGTCAGCAGTACTATTTCACTAGCGTGCTTATTATTAAAGTATTGGAAAGCTCATAGAGCAAGGTTCCGACGGCAACATTTCCAACTTTTTTATAGCTATATCATGAGTCGTGACTGCCTTTTGATATTATGTTTATAGAATGTATTCAGAAATCAGAAATGAACATAGCCAAACTTCAGTGTGCTGATTAAACGTTCTAAAAGTGTATGAGAAATATCTATGATTACAATGTAGGAACCCTCCTCACAATATTCAAGATAGAAACCTTAGATAAATATATCCACCCAGGGAAACATATCTTGCGCCAATTTGTTAGGTTTTATCTATAGATGACTTGGTGTATTTTGTCTGTATAGGTGTTATGAGGAGCTCAAGTTTAGAGTTTGTTACAAAGGCATGGTTATAGTCATTTTTGATTTCAGGTTTTTTGGGTGAAAAAACTTATGCTTTTAAGTAGTGAAGTTTTTGTATAAGCAACAAAATGGATGTGTGAAATGTTCATTTTTCACTTCCGTCTTTCTCTTCCCTTTTAAAAAGTAGACATTTGAAAGTACTCTATAGTTTAAGATAAGCATTAAGTTTTGAGCCTTTCGCAAGCTTTATGAACATCTGTAGTCGTCTATTTTGAAGCTTTTATAGATTATATCTCAGTGCACTTGTTACGGTTATATTAGTTTTCACATCCTTTTTACATTGATTGCTGTATTATTTTACAGCTGTCAGAAACTATGGCAGAAAGGGGAATGAACAAAACAGTCACCGATCAAGCTGTACACATCGATCTAATCGCCAAAACGAAAGGAATAAACGCTGCAGAGGCTTATTTTGTTGATCTCCCAGAACAATCAAAAAACCACTTCACATATGGTCCGCTTCTAAACCATTACTGCAAAGAGTTGATGACAGATAAAGCCGAGTCTATGTTTGCAAAAATGAAAGAATTAGAGTTAACTTTAACTTCAGTTCACTACAATTGCATCATGACTCTATACGAAAAAACCAATCAACCAGAAAGAATTCCAGAAATCATCATGGAAATGAAGGCATCCGAGGTCAAACTCGATACTTTGACCTACAATCTTTGGATGAGGGCTGTTGCTGCGTTAAATGATATCTCTTCGGTTGAACGGGTAATTAATGAATTAAAGAGGGATGAACAAGTTTCTGAACATTGGACTACTTATTCCAACCTGGCATCAATTTATGTCGACTCTGGTTTGACCAGCAAAGCGGAAGACGCTTTAAAAGAATTAGAAAAGAAAATTTCCCACAAAAATCTTTCTGCATTTCAGCATTTAATCACATTATACGGGAAAACCGGTAACTTAATCGAAGTTTATCGTGTATGGCGTTCCTTAAAGCTAGCTTTTCCCAAAACTGCAAATATTAGTTATCTAAATATGATACAAGTTTTGGTCAAGTTGAATGATTTACCGGGAGCTGAAAAATGTTTTAGAGAGTGGGTGTCGGGTTCTCCGTCTTATGATATTCGGATTGCAAACGCACTTATAGGAGCTTATATTAAATCTGATTTATTTAACAAAGCCGAAGAGCTTAGAGAGTTGTCAAAAAGGAGAGGTGCAAAACCTAATGCTAAAACATGGGAACTTTTCTTAAATTATCATTTGGAAAAAGGTGAGATTGTTTCTGCTGTTAATTGCATTGATAATGCAATTGCTTACAGTACATCAACGGGTAAAAAGTGGGTCCCGGGGGCAGCGGTTGTTAGGAAGTTCATGGAATATTATGAGGGTTGTAATGATGTTGACGGCGCAGAAGGGTTTGTGGAGGTTTTGCAGAAAGCTGATGATAATGTTGGTGGTGAAGTGTTGGAATCTTTAATTAGGATTTATGCAGCTGCTGGAAAAACGAGCCCGGTTATGCATCGTCGGGTCAAAATGGAGAATATTGAGTTGAGTGATGAAGGTAAAGTTTTGCTCGAAAAGATAACAGTCAAGTAAGGTTTATTGTTAACATTTATATGAATTTTTGTTTGGAATGAAAGATTTTTAATAGTCAGCTGCTTGCAGTTGGATCTTGAAGCAGCAATAAGGGATTTACTTTTGTGATTTTGTGTTTTCATTTTGAATTTCATTATGCAAGATCTCATGAGTTTGATTCTACAAAGTTGTATTGTGTAAGCGAAGCAGGATCAAATACATTTTATTCTTAATATGAAAACAGCGAGAACGAGTTTGTTGTTATTGTTAGGTTTATTTTTAGAGGTGTTTGCTGTTATTTTTTGTTCGTATTTGCTAGTTTTCGATTATGAGACGTTATAAGTATTTGATGATTTATATTTTGTTGTTATTATTAGATTTTTTTCTTTTGCTGTTATAAGTTTTTGTTGGTATTTGCTGTTATTATTTTGTTTTTGATTTTGATTCTTTTATTGTAATTTTTATGTTTTTTTCTTTGTTATTACCAATCGTTGTTTATGTATATTGGTTTTGGTATTGTTTCTTACGTTCTCATTTTTTTATAAATTGGTATTATTTCGTACGTTCTCATGTTAAGATTAAAATGTACATGAACCTTCCAAGCTATGCCTAGTTGCCTAAATAAATTATTTTTGTATAATTAATTTAAGTTTATTAAATCTTACCAATAGTTATACAAGTTTATATAAAAGTTAAAATGGATGTAATCAAAGAAACGTTAGGAAAACAATGGTAAAAAACTAATAAAAGTTTAATGTGTATGTTTTGTGTTAACTATTAAGATATATTTTTAATGTGGGGCTACCTCACTTGATTGAAGCAAATACCTTTTAGAGGCGATGCCTCGGGTTCTTGTTCAAAAAATATTATTAAGATATGTTGATTATCATTAACGATTTTGAACTGGTCTTCATTTAGTTTGTATAGTATAAGCATATGATGTACAGGGCTCGTTGAAAATAAGACAACTTACCACGTTGAAAACCGGATTGGTCATCAAACCTGCGCATATAGTCAGAGCTGCCAATCTGGCAATTCGTACTGGAAAACCGGATGATGACGTAATTAATTTTAAAAAATATTTATATGTTAAATAAAAGTTAAATACTATACTGTTATGTAAGTTATATTTAAAAGACTAAGATATATCATACACATGTTTTTTCTAATAAGAGAGATCATTGCAAAACTATCATCTTTCTACGTCCTAGGGTCGGTGGCCTAGTAACATACTACAAAGAAATTTGTCTCGTAAAAAATGAAAATTTTGCTTAAAAAACCAGGCTATGCACACAATCACTAGTAATAGCAAAATAACAATTTTTTTTGTTTATTATATATTTTAGATAATTGATACATCAACAATGTTTTAATTGTTAAGGGCATTTTGGACTCTTTCCTGGCCCTCCAAAAAAGATGTAATTATTCCAAAGGCCATTAAACCCGCTTGTAACGTCATAACAATTGGGTTTTTCTGCACGTACAACAATATCAGACAAATTTGGGCTTGTAGTGGTTGTCCCATCATTCAATTCTATGATATTAATAAACGCAGCTTTCCCAAATCCTTCTCCTGGGAAGTGACCGCTTCCCATTTGAGTTGATGTGTGTTGACCCGTTAACCCACTGTCAAACACTTCTCCTCCAAACTGAATCATCGTTGCGTGATCACGAAGGTCTGTGTGATGGCCAGTACCCTATATGATCACCATCCATACTTAACCACCAGTTCCCGTTCTTCGGGTCCTGTAGATGTCAACATTAAAACAAAAATCACAAGTCACAACCATACCCGCGATGGTTTCCCACAAACAACCACTAGGGATGGACGGATTACAAGACCCACGCATCAGAACTCCATATTTATTACATTATACTTCGTTATATTACATTTGTTTAGGAACGTATTTTTGACGTCTTTTAGTTACTATATTTTAGATGCTCTTAGACTCTTAGAGCGTCAACAAGGAACCTAGGAATTTACGGGCAAAAACCTAAAGGACCCAAGAACTTCCTTTCTCCCTCCCGCATTTCATAGATGTCATTTGTGGAAATCCATGCATACGAACATTGGGATTGGGAAACCATGAGGTCTGTAGTCCCCCCCCCCCCCCCCTCCTCTCTCTCTAGCAATGTTACCTAGACATGAAGGCCTTCAACTCGAGTCTAACACCAGCCAAGCACCTTAATGACCCATGTTATATATTAAAATATTTACCTTATATATTCCTAAGTTGATATTAATCTGGATAGCGTTATAAGTTGATACACCGACAGTAGCTCCTCCAATAGTGATCTTATTATTTGTTTGGACGAATCCTGAACACAACAAATTGTAACATCCAGATTTATACCCGTCGCCCTGTAGTCCAACAAATGAAACAATGTTACATTTTAAAAAGTACAAAAGTGTTAGTTATCACTTATCAAAAATAAGACTTAGTGTCCAATAAATAAAAAGTCTAGGGGAATTGTCTCCAAATAGTCCAGGGTAAACCTGAAATAACAAATACATAAACAATATCTTAACAGTTAAATATACTGCATATAAACTTAACAGAGATTATGGAAAAACTCTAAAATGTGCTTGAATTCATGCACATGTTTGAGTGTGCAGTAAAATATAGTTTTTTATATATTTATCTCGCATCTCGTTTTTCGTACTCTAAAATATAAAATATAGTTATGCGAGTGTATATGAAAAAAAATAAACATAAGTGTTTGTGAGTAACATATAGAGAAATAGAGAACATGATATTAGATTTTTTTTAAAATATAAACAAAATTTAGAGAAATATGATGTTTTTCAGTTAACATATATAGATAGAATCAGTGTTGTAAAAATCCCGATTAATCGCTAGTCTTTATTCCACTGACTTGTCACTGATTAATTTTGATTTGTCCAAAATATGTCAAAATTGAAAATTTTATACATAAAATTTGTAATATATATGCATATTTGAAAATTTACATATTAATTCCAATATGATTAATCCCGACTAGCACTTGGAGATTTTCACACCACTGGAGAGAACCAATGTTATTTTGAGAATTTGTAATCTCATAATAAAAAAAATAATTTAAATGAAGTAAATATAAAATGTAAGGAAATGAAGGTACCATCCAACCAGCTTCAATAACGTTGACATCATGATTGGGAATATTAGATATAACCCAAATTTGTGCATTGCTATAATCATCTTTATTTGCAATATTTGGAGCCCATACATTTACAATGGCTTTTATTCCATGATATTTTTTTCCCAATAAACATCCCAATGCATGCTATATCAAGTGCAAACATACAATAACCACAAATTAAACATTTGTCAGGATAATAATATATCAATGTTACTTCTAATTTTCTTCTTATTAAGACCGGTATATGGTAATGTTTTTCAGGCTGGCCGGTTTGTAACGGTTTTCGCCCAGTTACTCAAAATGTGTGTTTGATCCATTGGTTAGTAACTAAGTCGGAGACATTGATGATTTCCGGTCTAAACAGCCAAACTCACAGTTAAATTTGGCTAATAAAAACACAAATTAATGCACACTCTTTAATTTATTAGCTTATTAAATATGGTTATGTTAATAAGTTACGGTTAATGTATTGTCTTTATTAAAAATATATATATAAATGGTAATTGCCACCATGCCTCTGGTCAGGGGGTTTTCCCTTACGGGTTTTCTCTGGGGTGGTCCCAGGTTCGAATGTATGGATCGCCAAATTATTAATGGGTGGTTGAAACTCCGTGTTAAGACTCGAACTCGGGTATTAATGATTGATAGTAGTTTTAATGGCTTGAACTTGGGTATCGGTGATTGAAAAAAGGGTGTTATATCTTATGGACATTAAAATGGGACAGATAAAAAATAATTTATCAAGAAACCATCATGAAGACCTTTTTATTTTGTGTTTGACTAAGATGTTTTAATAACTATATCCCATTTTAAATAGTAGAATGGAATTAAAATAAATTATAATTAGGATTAAAAAATAAAAACCGGTTATCTCATGCCTTGAGCCACTTGAGTCATCTGTGGCACTAATTTTCTTTCCAAATTTAGTTATAGAATTAAATCTTGATATGTCACTTTGCACTTGTTCTTCTTATTGGTATTGTTCCATTTGGACATGATTCACCATTTGAGCTCCATAACTGCTTGATTTCCGACGTAATTGTCTTATTATCATGTCCTTTCGGTAACTCCGGAGGACCCTAACAATAACAACAAATTAAATTCATATAAATACCCTCAAATACCGAATAATAAGAAAAAGACAACGTTGTATACCCCTAGTATATAACATAAACATGATTTTAATACTAGTTAACGTAAAAAGATACTTTAAATATACCAATGGCATTGTTCTTCTTAACTCAGGGAGATCAAAAGCTGGTTGAAAATGAATCAAAACACAATCTATTATATCACCATCCGGGCTCTGCTTACATAATAAAAATTAATAAGTAATATTAAAAATATAAAAAATAAATAAATAAATAATAATAATAATAATAATAATAATAATAATAATAAACAAACCCATGCATAAAATATCAAATAGTGTCTTAAGAGTTACCTTAATTGACTTAACAAAAGGCTTGTTGATCTTCCTAAGGCTAGCATTTATCAATTTCATCTTCTTATACTCATCACCCGACATTGAATTTTCGTTTTCTTGCCATAAATTTTCGATACCCTTCACAACGTAAATGGGCGAAAACAAGAAGAAAGAACACACAAGAACGGAAATGAGAGAAGGAATAATCTCATGACAGTAACTAGACCTCATTGTATATTTTTATGTTCTTCATGAACAAAATATGACTTGATATAGGGAGTTTTGACAACTTTTCCAATTTTGAAAAGAATCAGAATTAAATACTGGGTTATGACCAATAAATGCAGAAGTAATTAGTATTTAATAATCCTTCCAATATATTTAATGATTATCAACACACATATGAATATGATGTATGTAATCCAATCCATTCCACCTTTAATACTTAATAGGAGACTTGTTTAATAACATGTTGAGAAAGATGTTTGATTCCAACCAAATGGTGGTCAAGGAGTACGAACCGAGAAGACTTTGGACGTGGCCAAAGTAGAGGCCGGGGTCCAGGAAAGGTCAAGATGGTGAATGGTTTCATTGGTATAAAAGCCACGTCACATGTTTCAAGTGCGGTGAGCTTGGTAACTTTGCGGATAAATGCCCAAAGTGCCAAAGTGGGGATAGAGGGACGAAGTTATCTTGGCATGATATGAAGATGAAGAACCTGCATTGCCGATTTGCCGTGAAGGATGAAGGCCATCTGGTTAGCACGATATTGATGAGGTCATATGAATTTTCCGGTAGCGGGTTCTATTTATTAGAGAATATCATAGAATACAATATTTATTCTAATACTATTGTTAAACAGAAATACGAATTCTTGTAATATATGTTTTACAAACTAATATACCAAACTAATATGACATGAGGATGACTAAAGTCACTAATTAAACAAAGACGATTACATTTAATTTAGAAGATAAATAAGCTATGTTCATAACAACAATTTGACCTTATAACAAATTTATTCTTATAATTATTTATATTTCTATATATGAGTTTTGTATGGACTAAATAATCAAAGTCGAGTCAACATGTACCGAATAGATCACATTTGTGGTCTTGTTTGGACAACATAGATTTTCCCATCTCGTACCACACCTTCAATGTCTTGTGGAGATCCATATAACTTCTCGATGGAATCTCCTGCGCGTGCAATACTTGAGAGAATCGATTTCTGGAAGCTTCCATCGATCATTAACGGATCAGACGAGTAATCAAGTACAACCTTTTCTTCTTCGTCCATAGGTACACTGCACATAAGGAAAATATTTATTAGTATTTATATCTTTTTCCATTGTATATATTAAGTTTTTTCGTTTAAAGTTGGTTACCTTATAATGTAATTAGCTCTAAATTTTATCAAGAAGGTAATGGAATTAATTATGGTATATAATTTTCATGGAAGGTTTACCTATCATAAAGTCCTGCACCGGCATAGCCTTCTAGATCTTCACCATTGGAATCAGATCGGAAAATGATGGATCTTCTTATGAAAAGCCCAATGGGCTTGCTCGGGTAACCCAAAACCTGCATAATTTAACATGGTTAATAGTTGCAAATGATGACAACCAGGCTCCTTATCCAAAACAATGGCCTGGGTTACATGCTATCTCCAACGGGCCAAATGGGTAAATTTTATTAATAATAACTGGAACGGGGTCAAAAGGTCGAAAGTTACAAAGCGTATATAAATGCTTACAACCTCAAAAATTGCTATATATTAAAAGAATATAGTGCTTTAATTGTATAGTTTTTGTAGTATTCATGTTCACAACGTTAAATATTTATCAAACTTAGGAAGGACACAAAAGTGTTGACAGGTCAATCGGACCGCTTTTGACCCCTTTGTTATCATCACTATTATCTTTTTAATTCTTTTTGATAATTAACTTATTCCTAAAATGAAATTTGGAAACAGACTGCAGTAATTATAATATGACCTTGGGAGAATCAAGCTTGTCTTTCTTGGCAATGAAACTTAAAGCCCGGCCTGGATAAGCTCCGACCAAAGTCTCGCCAAGTCCCTTTACAACCTGTTAGCACAAAGGAAAGTTATAGACCGGTGTTATAATTCCATATCCTAAACTAGGGGCTGTTTTAGGCTAATTTAATAATGTTAATATTTTTAATGACCTCAGCATATATCTCTGATGGATCTCCTGAGGATGGATTTGTGGTATGAATAACAAACGCATAGTCAGCATTTATGATTTCCTGAACCAAGACAGCCATGCACAAGAGGTCATGATCTAGCTTCACTTTTCTTGTACTGAAGTACGCTCTCTCGTTCCATTTTGAAGCCCAAACCTGGAAAATGACAACCAAATCCATTCCTCGTGTGTAAGCGAAGTGATAAGAAAACCTAAGCTTTCAAAACACTAACCTTCTTTATAGCAATCCATGCTTGTTCCCATCTCTGTTGACCTTCATCCCCGGGCCATGGCATACCAGAGCTTTGCATTTTGTTTTTCAGCTCTTGTACCTGAAATAACAATCATCATTAGCATTTTTTTCATTTTCACAACTTTGACCAGTGCAAAACTAGTAATTTGAGTATTTGACGATAATATGGAAGTTACCAGCTGGGGCGGTGCAACAAGCTCCAAAACCGTCTTGCGGATCTTCTCAAGGACATCAAAGTCTCCCGCAGCTAATGTTTCCTTCAATACTTGTAACTTTGCAGACACCCCCTGTAAATTTAATGCATTCTTTATAAACCGACCATTCATTCACAAATTTTAAAATTTTCTCAAAATTTAAAGATATGGAGTACCTGATTTAGTTCATCGGAAAGAACTTTCTCAAAGGTTCCAAAAGGTAACGCGACTGAAGTAGGAATGCCAACCCAAGATGGGACTTTTCCTTTAAGGTAAGCAATATTACGCGATTTAGCTCCAACCTTAAAACGTTTTTTTAAAGAGTGAATTACAAAATAGACACTATATGTTAGTGGATAAAGAAAATCTTATAATGTATATGAGTGATAGTGTAAGACTAACCATTTCACTTGTGAACTCCTCAGACGATATAGCAAATTTACCAGCAAACTGTTTTTTGACCAATTTTATGTTTGGTGATTGACCAACTTCTTCTGTGTTATTTGATTGCTTTAGATCTCCCTCTTGCACCTCACTAAGATCATACACACAATGCAGGGGAAGTAAGTTGAATAAGAACAATTAAAACGAATGTAAGATAAGATAATTAGTTTACTAAGCACCAAGGCATTACCTATAAGTTATATCAGCTGATGTCGGTTTTAGTTTCAACAATTTTCCTTCTTTTGACCGTAGATCATCCAAAATATTGGGATCAAAACATGTTGCAAAGCAAACCTGCCAAGGAAAACATGAATCATCTTCAGAAGGAATGCCTCAAAGGTAGACGTGGCAAATTTGACACATGTACTCTAATAGGCTACATGAGTATTATATAAAAAACTACTTAAAAATGGAAACATGTCAAACATGTCACAAGTAGCCAAAATGTATTTTTATTGCATACAACCTCCTACATCTTTTTACTCATAAAACTTATTGTTGTAATATATAGTTTTGTAGCCATGTTTAACCCACTAGTTATTTTAAAAAAGCATTTAGATTGGTAAAGTGCTTCATGTCAATCTGGCCCACCTGACCGGCCTGGGTAAATGATGTTTTCATGTTAGACCAATACCTTGCTGTTTCTTGCTCTAACAGAAACATGAGATAAAACATCTGGCATGTCAGGTGTTACTACAGCAAC